>NW_027269925.1:619618-698295 GCF_030848805.1 Temnothorax longispinosus | reverse complement strand
ACGTATATATAATAGTCGGAACGTTATATAATTTTTACGGTGGTGAGTACCAACAAACATTTGAACTCGATTGATAAACATAACATGGAAATTACAACAGGCAATCAATTACAGTAGGCGATAAAATAGGCAAAATGGGAGATCATTTTACAATTGTTGCTATAATAACAAAAAGAGGAACCGCAACAAAAGTCGAGTATGCATATGTTCCCCATCAATGGGTGAAAAATGGGTCTGTGTTCTGGCCACCTAACAAATGCCTGACTTTGAGAGATGACCCATCAAGTGCTCCTGAACCCGAGTGGAAAAAATTCAAGTGTAAAGTAAAAAAAGACTTCATTGTTGGAAAAGAAGAAGCCGAACTGTGGGAAGAAGAGTACTTAAATGCTTCTTGCACTGAATCTGAAGAAACGTAAGTAACACCTATTGTCAGTTTTCTTCAAATTCATTTTTGTCGAATGTCAACTTTAACTACAAAAGTTATGTTACAAAAGTAATGTAATATAATTGTTAACTTTTTTGTAGTTTGTCAATTAATCAGCAGCGTTTGGCCATTAACAACAATGGCAATGAAATAATGGCCACGACAATCAATAAATCAAATATTGATTTACTATTCGACGATATCGTTGCATCAACGCCAAACGTAAATATAAATGCTGTTGCTTCAACGAATATAGGATCAAAGCATATAAATCTATCGTTTCGAAACGAAGGTGGAATCTTGGTTCCAGAGTATGATGATAATACGTTCGACGCTGCAAATAATGTGCCGATCTCAAAAGATCAAGAGAAAGTGTCACTGAATACTAGTAAGTATTAATTTATCTTAATATTAAATTTTATTTATTATAATTATTTATTATTATAGTACATTATTATTATATTATTTATTATAGTAATTTATTTTAATATTAAATTTTATTTATTATAGTCATTAATATGATATTTTACAGTATTTCAAACACTTTTGAGGATTGAAGAACGTCAACTACAAATTGAAAAAGATCAATCACGCATGTTGGAAATGCGACAGTCCGACAATACTGCCTTGAAATTAACATTAGACCAAATATATAATATGATAAAAAACTTGCTCGACGGGAATATTCCAAAGCCGACAACCAGCCACGAAGAGCCAAACGAATCTGGGTTTGCGAGCAAATTTATTTTCCCATTAAGCACTGTTACTGATGTACAGGCGTTTAATTCAGAAATCGAAAAAAATGCGGACTACAAAAAATATTTGGTTTGCACTTATTCTATTCGCCTAATTTTGCCTTTCAGAATAAAAGTTTTCAAGTAGCCACTGATGGGTAAATATGACAGATAATATATTAACCTATAAATTTATTTTATTTATTTATTGAAATTAATTATATTTTTCACATTTTATCAAAGATTTCTATTATAATTGTTGTGAGCGCACAACGCCCTTGGCAACCGAGTTGCCAAGCGTTAAAGAAACTCGACCCCAGCGACGAAACGTAGAGAGCAAGGTCCATCCACGAGGACCAATATCGCTGACGCGAAGGTCAGCGCCGAGCGCTGACCATAGAGGTTAATGCTACCGCGGGCGACCCCGAGGTAGCAACCGGAAACCGATGTAAGACCGCCGAATCGAACAATCAGGCAGTCGGTCTGAAACCATCAAGCTGCCGCGTCGAGTCACCTGCGAGTTATCTATAAACGAAACGCGAAGTGGAACTTGTAATAAGGACACTCGTGTAAGGCAACTCAATTTATTAAAGTGGTTCAATATAACGCCTTCCTTCATCCTTCATATCGCGAACGGAGCCCGATCCCTTTTAGCCGACAAAACGGCTAACATAATGTATATTTCAAATAAAGCCATTTGAATTAGAACAAAATACACAAAATTAATATTTTTTATTTTGAATATGCATAGAAAAAAGTGGCGTAGAACAATGACGATTACGACACACTGTTACACATGATCTGTAACATAGAAAGCAGAATAATAAAACATAAGACCAAAATCAACATTTCTATTTTTATCAAAGACGCAGTCAATTTTGAACTAAAGCTACTTTTTATTCATTGTCGGAACAGGTATCGCTAGAGGTGGTTTCGTCGGAAGCAAAGTCGAAGCGTATTCAAAATAAAAAAATATCAATTTTGTGTTTTGTTGCACAAACGGCTCTTTGTTGTAATAATATACGTCTTAATAAAAATCCTGATAATGTATCTGGAAATTATAGCAAATAGAATTTAATATAATATTTTTGCACTTACAAACATAAGCCTAATAAATGAATATATAATATAGTTAAGATTATCTGTCAATGTTTTCTCATCACAGACTACTTTATAACTTTTATTCTAATAGGTGAAATAGTTTTAATTAAAATAAAACAATAAATTAAGTTTTAATTTATATTTGCATGATGATTTACCTTTTCAGTTCAATACTTTCAAAACAATTGGAGGTACTGAAGGAGGCGAAGAAGGGAAAACCGTTGCTAGAAATTTGTTGGCTATTCTCTTCACGAAAGAGGTATTGACTAACTTTTCGTGGACAGGAATATCCAGAACCACGGGAGTGGAGAAGAAAGAAGCATTTCATTCTTGCTGCGGAATCCTTAATTTCTTTACTGAAATAGTTTTACTGGCAGATTCACGCTGGAATACCACTAAGAACGATAATTTGTTCAAAATGCGAATTTTGAAGTATGCAAAACAAATAAATGAGGCATCAAAAAAAAGAAAAAAAAACATTCCTGGCGGCAGACAAGAGGAATCTGATAAGGTGCCAGATGCTATCGATGTAGACAATGCAGAACTTCCGTTACAAAATAACGTTCATGCAGAGGGAGAAGAGATCGTATAAACAATACATAATACATAATTTAGTGTGCAATCGTAATTTTAATATTAATTGCTACAACTATATTAATTACTACTATATTAATTATTATTAATTACTATATTAATACTATATTAATTATTACTACTATCAATTAATAATGTACATCACATATGTATCAAATACGTTGCTGTGATATTAAAATAGTAATTGTTAATTACAATTTGTGTTCAATACCTAATGTATGAAGTAAAGGAATGAAAATAAATTCATTATGATACTGAAGACAAAATAATTTACACTTTATATTACTTAGCGAATACAAGGTCGGGTCACTAAAATCGCATATATATTTTGTATCTGAATTTTTATCGATTATTCCTTTCGAAGCAAAAATATTGAGTCGAGATGATGAAAAAGGTTTGACAAAAAAATCATATTTGCTTTTAAGATTAGCACCATAAACGTGGATTTTATCTTCAAAATAAGTTGCATTTATCATCGATACAACCTGTCCATTGTTTGTCATAAAATATCTATTTTTATTATCACTGCTCAAAACAAAATTATTTGTTAAATGTAGCCGCTTATAAGCGTTTCTACACGTTGGTATATCATGAACATGATTAATAATTTTATTTTCGACATATATGCAGCAATTTCTTGTACTTTTTGAAGGATTCAATGTGGATAACTCAAGAATTCTTCGGCTTATTTGACTTAGTGGCAAATTGCCAGTACGAACCAACGCCTTTATATGTCCAAGGTGGTTCTCGAATGGATACGAACTAATTTCAGGTAGACAACCAAACTTTCTAACGTCATCTATGACATGACAAATATTATGAACATTGCTACTTATTGAATCGATTCCGTAAATGTCTATAAATTGTTCAACATAGCAATTTAATAATGTTTCAGCAATATCTAAATACTGAGAATAGTATTTGCAGGAAAGTATTGTAACCGCAGTACTGAGATATAGAAAGTGCTCATAAACTTCTGATGATAAAAAATCTTTTAAGATTACAGGACCAAGATACAATAAAAAAACTCGATATTCCGAACCTTTCCAAAATTTAAGGCATTTCAGAGTACGTATAGATCGTTGGATATCCATCGGTTTCATTTCGTTACAGGCTTTTAACATCTGTGACATTTCATCGGCTTGATTCTTCGACAATTTCGTACGAAAATTATAACTTCCCTCGCGCCACCCATATAAACACCTGCGCATAATACCTGTACAAAATTATTTATTTTTGTCATAAAAATAAAACAGTAGTATACGTATGACTATTAAAAATTTAATATATACCCAAATCGAATAAATGAAGGGAATCTGCGACTACAAAGTCTTTCACCATATCAATTGGTAAATCTGTTAAAGGTGTGTTTTCTTTGTGATGATCTTCGTCCATTTTATTGCGAAAGCTTTCATCAGTTCTTCGAGGGCAATCAAATCTTGGGTAGCTCATGTGCCTTCCCCTTTTATCCCATTCACCGACAACTGTACATTTAATACAACTTCCATATTCGGCATTACAAGCAGGAGTTCCTATATTATCATATCAAATAAATTAAACATTTCAGTTCATGAAACGTATATATCAATATATCATAAATCAAACATTATTTACAATAACTTACCTTTAATATAACTTCTAGCTTGTGTATCGCAAACAAAGCATTTTACGCCGACAGTTACTTTCTGTCTATTTATGATTAATCCATCTCTAAGAATTTCATTCAATTCATGTACAAATTGTTTCAAGTATAACTGAAGTGGAGGTTTGCTTTCACCGTAATAGACTGCTGCAACCATTGGTTGCAACTGATGCATATCTTCAACAATGAATAAAATAGGCCAAAATTGATACAGTGAACTGTTGAACGGTGACATTCCATCGATGTTAAAAAGTAATTTAATTGTTCTTTGTTGTTGAATATCACAATTTAAAAGCGCTGATTCCAAATTGCTTCTGATTCCATTGTACCAAAATTTGCCTCCACCCATCTCTGTAATCTCTGTTACACTAGGAGTTTTTAAAAGCGTTCTGGCATCTTTTGGCAGTTCCATCATGTCATGACTTCTCAATATTTTTAACAAATCAGTAACTGAAGCCAATGTTAATTTGTGTGAGATCGCCCAATGATGGAGTTTGGTTAATAATGTCAGTTTATCTTATAATATTTTTTCTTCGTTTCCGTCGAACTCATCTTTTTCAGGAATGAGATCAGTTTCGAAGAATTCTTCAGTTGATGGATTATTATATCGTGCATCATTTATGTGGACGTCCAAATCTTGTGGTTCCGTAATTATTTGTTCTTTAGCACTATTTGTACTTACAATATCATGACTGGTGTGAGCACATATATTTATATTTTCACTACTTTCTTTATTTTTCTTTAAATTCCGATAATAACTTGTCGTTAAACGATACGGTTTATATTTTATGTTTCTCGGCATCTTTATTTTCTTCGATAATGCGTCTTACAAAAGGTCTTACAAAATGGATAATTATTTATCAGCAAACAGGAATCGATACGTGCAATAATTATAGATAGGTTATGGTAACTTTCAATAATTTAAGGTCCAAGACCAATAACTAACTCTCAGGGCAATTTTGCTGGGCATTTCGACCTAAACTCGGACCAATTTCCCTTATAGGTCATTTTCCGTGGTAATCTCAACTTTGTAGTTAACTCGTAGTACGGCCGCGAGGTTTATTTCGCGCCTAAAATATTCCCTATTAGTCAAGTCAAACACACAGGACTTATATATGGTAAAAATTAGGTAATCCTGACCAATTAAGTCATATCGCCTACGAAATTGAAATTAGGTAATACAACCAGGTCACATTTCCTTCAAATGGGGGTCTAATTTTGACTTATAAGTTGAATCGACTTTGAAGGCATACCTTTGATCAAAATTTAGTCATTTACAACCTAATGTATAACTTTAAAGTCATTAAACTTTGAAGGCATTTTGTAGGTTTGAACTACGTAATTTTCAACCTGTACTTAAGACTTCAAACGCTATTTGATTTTTAAGACATTTTTTATGTCGAAAGTTGGTAATTCTTCACTTAATTAGGGGAATCTGATTTTGGTTTGGTTAAGATGCCCTGCTTTGCTGCTTGGGATATCCAATTCGTATTACATGTATTATATAATATTGTATAAAAACAGAACATACAGCAGGATGATGCAAAATGCATGCACAGAGAGTTGCTAAATAAATGTATAAGATTACTTATGTTTTATATACTTTTTTCAATGTTTTAGTGCAACATACAGAAGCATTGCATCTTAGATTAGAAGGCATGTAGTCAGTATACACACGTTTTAAATAAGGCTACTACAAGTTTAGGTAAGATGTCTTTTATAGTATGTACACATGCACTTTGCATCATATGTTTTATATTATTATGTGTAATACAAATTGGCTATGTCTATACAATATGTGCAAGGTTTAGGTTTCTGTTCCGTGTTTTTTTTGCTTCAGGCAGGAACCTGGCATTGTGCAAGGACCATTGCACATGGGACAAATACATTCCATGATGCGTTATTTACGTCATTGTGTTATATTACACGCCATTTAATCAGCTCCAACCTGTATTTACATTTTATATCGCTATCAGGATAAATATAAAAATATACAAACACGTTATGAACCATTTCGTTTTCTTACACATCATAGCAATGATATTCAGTAAATGAATGTAACGATTAAGCCTATTTGATTGTTTTATTAGTGAAGCAATTTCCAATCTATGTAGATCCTGTAAACAGAAAAGTACCTACCGTTTATGTCACTATTTTCGTACAATGCAATTTCTCGAACATAAATGTTGGTTTTGCAGAGCATAAGAAACAAAAACGGATGATTATTTTGACACAATTTTATTTAATTAGAATGGCTAAACGTCCGTATGGACGAATTTATGACCTAAGATCACTCGTACGCATAAATATTTATATACAGGATCAAAAAAGTATTCTTGCACACCCAGTTTTCTTACAATAAGTTTATTCAAAGGAATAATACATATGTGCGAGTTGTGTCCATATTTAATACTATTGTTCGCGAAATCGCTGATTAATCCCGGCGATGGAAGCGGGATGAGAAGGACGCGCGTGGAAGGTGTTAACTCAAATATGCACTTTATTTTGTGTAACTCAGACCACAGTCTGAGCCGTCTTTAATGCCGTCGAAATTGTTACAATCTGACCTGAGAATCGATGATCGGTGTATAAATGAGAAGTCTTTGTGTGTTCGTTGAAGGCGAGCGACAATTAAATTAATTGCCCTCCTCGTGTGGTGAGTCGCCCGTGAGCCGGTGAGACACGTGGCGGTCGGCACTAGCGCACGTGTGAGCTTGAGTCGTCGTGTTGAGGCACCAGAGTTGATGAGCGGTCTATTTCACTGTTTAACTGAGAAGTCTGAGCAGCGTGGGCACTGCGATGTGCACGATTAACCGAAGTAACTTATCTAAATGTACTGAGCACACGTTGTGCGACTTGTCACCGCGCGGCCATTTGCACAATTGCCTCGATCGCGAGGAAGACGGTGGCGATGAGCGCGCCCGTGCGGGCGCAAGCTGCCGCGGCGATCGAGCGTCGTTACCCGATCGATGCTGCCATCTGATCGGACGGCGCAACGTTAAGGGAATCTCGAACAACTATTAATAAAATATTATAAATTAATACATGTATATAGCATATAATTTACTTATGGATAGAAATCGTAATTATGTATTATTCCCCCGAATAAAGTTATTGTAAGAAAACTGGGTGTGCAAATACTTGTAACGTACAAGACGGTGCATTAAGGCCCATTCGGATAAACTTGCATAGTTGCATAACCGTATGCATTGAGAAAATTATCCAATCGCATTTTACATCCATCTTTATGACAGAAATGCGATTAGATAATTTTCTCTATGCATACGGTTATGCAGCTTGCAAGTTTGTCTGTATGGTCATTCGAATCTTTTGCGTAGTCACAGAAAAATATACCAGTCACGCATCTGGTCTAAAGAATATGCATAATTAGTAAACAATATGGCATTCTAAAAAAGGCCATCGCACATGACCCTTAAACTAGCCGACAAAAATTACTAAATTTGATAATTTTTAATTTTTCTAAGTGTATTTTGTTTGTAAATCGTTTGTAATTGATTGTGAGTCAGTTTTTAACGTTTGTGACCAATTAGTTTGTTTGTAATTAACAATTTTATTTTGGCCATGATGTCAGCCGACACTTTTTAATAACAAACCGATTTTTGATTTCTGATAGCTGTAATTAATAGGAAATCGTTTGTGATTTACGAATATATTAGTAAAACGTTTGTAAGTAAATAAATTTCTGAGTTATTTGCAAAATAAGAGTTCAGTTAATATGGTTAATGTACTGCGCAGATAATTGTGCTGCGCATGCGCGAAATGTACTCAAGGCTCCTGCGCACAAAGAGCGCGTCGACGCGTTTCGCATGGCGGAAGTCGATGCGGTAGCCAATCACTTTTCACTTTTCTGTAACTAGCGGGCGATTATTGGTCACGCATTACCTGTATGAAGCTAACAGATGTAATATTAATTACATTAAAGATTGTAAACAAACGTGATATATGACAGCTATTTTAAAACTACTGAGGATTTTTGCTCATAGGATGCGTGGCCAATAATCACTCGCTGGTATCAGAAAGGTGAGAAGTGATTGGCCACCACATCGACTTTCGCCATGCGTAATATACGTCGACGCGCTCTTTGATGACCAAAATAAAATTGTTAATTACAAAGAACTAATTGGTCACAAACGTTAAGAACTGACTCACAATCAATCACGATGATCGATTTACAAACGAAATACACTTAATTTACAAACGAAATACACTTAGAAGAATTAAAACTAATCGAATTTAGTAATTTCTGTCGGCTAGCTTCATACAGGCAATGCGTGGCCAATAATCGCCCGCTAGTTACAGAAAGGTGAGAAGTGATTAGCCACCGCATCGACTTCCACCATGCGAAATGCGTCGACGCACTCTTTGTGCGCAGGAGCCTTGAGTACATTTCGCGCATACGCAGCGATCTGCGCAGTTATCTGCGAGTACATTAACCATATTAACTAAACTTATTTTGCAAATAACTCAGAAACTTATTAATTCACAAACGTTTCACTGGTATATTCGTAAATCACAAACGATTTCCTATTAATTACAGCTATCAAAAATAAAAAATCGGTTTGTTATTAAAAAGTGTCGGCTGACATCATGGCCAAAATAAAATTGTTAATTACAAACAAACTAATTGGTCACAAACGTTAAAAACTGACTCACAATCAATTACAAACGATTTACAAACGAAATACACTTAGAAAAATTAAAAATTATCAAATTTAGTAATTTCTGTCGGCTAGCTTCATGGTCATCCATCGCACACAAAGTTGCATAGGCTGCATAAGCATAGCATAAAGGCTTGGGCACATAGACAAACTTAAGCAGTAAAACTCAAGCAGTAAGCAAATCAGCCAATCACAGTCAAGAACTTAAGCACGGCCCTAAGCGGTAGCGAATCCATACCGTTGATTTCTTACTGCTTAAGTTTTACTGCTTAATAAGTTTTTTTATGTGCCAAGGCCCTAAAACCGCTGGACCAATGAGCAACTTATGTAAATTAATATTGCGACTTTATGCTAAATGCTCATTGGTTTAGCGGTCTTAAGGTGGAAGCACATAAAATTGCAGGAGCCATGAGCAGAATGCAGAAGCCATATGCGCATGCGCTATGGTGTCTGCATTCTGTTCATGGCTTCTAAATTTTCAATCTACATAAAAATACATAATGAGGGCGGCGGTGTGGTCTAGTGGTAGAGCGCCAGACTCGTAATCTGAGGAACCAGGTTCGAGTCCACTAGAGCCATGAATCATGGAAAAGTTTTTTCCGAAAAAACCGCGCCCCTCCGTGCAGATGCGGAGAAAACTGGGCTCCGTCTTTCGGAAGAGACGTTAAACCGTTGGTCCAAAGTAGGAAAGTAGGAAACAGTAAGGTAGTAGGATGAATTGAAGGTTAGGGTTGGGTACGTCCCTTCAAAACGCCCTTTAAGGCCCCTCGGGGTATATAAAGTAAAATTCTTTATCCTTTTTTTTTTTTAAATACATAATGCATAGTTTATGTAGATTGGAAATTCAGAAGCCATGGGCAGAATGCAGATACCATAGCCGCCATAGCGCATGCGCATATGGCTTCGGCATTCTGCTTATGGCTCCTGCAATTTTATGTGCTTCCACCTTAAAGCTATATCCATACAAACTTGCATAAGCCCATAACATCCATAACATCCATAAGCATAAGAGAATTGATTGGTCCATATGCATGTGCATAAGGAAATAGACCAATCCGTTTCTTTATGCATATGGTTACATCTATGCAAGTTTGCTGGATAGATAAGGGTCCGGACACACACTTCTGCACAACGCATAATGCGTAAGCATAAGAAAATTGATTGATCCATACACATGTGCATAAGGAAATAGACCAATCAGTTTTTTTATGTTTAAGCATTATGCGTTGTGCAGAAGTGTGTGCTCCCCGCTTAAGACCGCTAAACCAATGAGCATCCACCTTTAAGGTCTATCCAGACAAACTTGCGTAGGTGCATAACCATATGCATAAAGAAACGTATTGGTCTATTTCCTTATGCACATGCATATGGACCAATCAATTCTCTTATGCTTATGTTTATGGGCTTATGCAAGTTTGTGTGGATATAGCTTTATGCCACGTTTATGCTACGTTATGCATTTTGTGTGCGATGGTCTTAAAGCCCGTATCAGACTACGGATTGGGATTGAGATTGGATTGAAATTTAATCAATCAGAACAGAGAAAACTGACCTTGCGACCGTGCGCAACCGCGGCTCGCGTCGCGAAATTACAGGCGCCTAAGGTGGTGCTGCGGCGTCTCTCCGAGGAGGCAGTGCGGCCGTTGGCGAGACAAGCGGAGCCGGACAACGCGGCCGCGTCGATTGCGGAGGCGGCAAAGGAGCCGGGACCGGCGCGCGAGGCGACGGTCTCGCTGATAAGGAGTCCGGGGACCCAGGAGCCGGGTCCGACGCCGACCGACGAGCTAGGTCTGCCGACCGACCTAGGCTTGTTAAAGGATATCGTGGAGATGCTCGAGGCCGAGCTCCCCGATATGCCGGAGGCGGAGGCGCGCGCTCCCGAGGCGTTGGGAGACGAGCGAGTGACCGAGGGCGAACCCGCAGCGGAGGATTGCGGATCCACGGTCTCGTTCAGGAGCCCGGAGGGTAGCGACGGTTCCGAGATGGACGAGGCGGAGCCACGTCCGATTTAGATATAAGTTGAGCGTCCGCGTCCCGAGGATGGGGGTAAAGTCGGGAGACATTAATAGTAGTTTTGTTTTCTTTTGATGACCACGATCCTTGTTTCATTTAGTTCGTTTCGGTTGATCGTAGTATGGATAGCGACTCCATCCGGCGCGTGGTTAATTATAAGCATATCATACCGCGCCAGTATTTTTCACTTAGTTGAGGCTCAGGCAGCAGACCCCTCGAGAAGAGGTTAGATATTTATTTTTCGTTTACGCATTTTTATTTTATTCCCGTTGGCGCGGATATGGGAGGTCGTACGGCGACACGACGGGGCTTGAGCCCAACCACATTTTCCAGGAAAGGGGAGGCTCCCGTGCGGGTGGCCAGGGTACCTTCCCACAGCACAGCGGACGAGCCGAGACGGTCCGTGGAACGGGCAGTAGACGTACGACAAGGCGGCCGATCACGTTCGCTGAGTGGAGACTGCGGAACCCCGGTGACCATCCGAGGCCCGAGTAGTTAGTAGCGCGCCATAGAATGGCGGAAGCGGCGCGCGAAGGGAAAATGGCGGACCGTCCGCAAAATCGAAAACGACGCGACGGACGCGAAAAGTTAAGACCCATGATCGCGAGGGGAGTCCCGCGAGACGTAATGCGAGCGTTGGAATTGCGATCCGACCACCGGGAAAATTTATGGCGGACCGTCGGGAATTTTCATAACCGACGGCGTTGCGACGAAACGATACGTCCCTGACGAAGAAGCAGGGACCCCGAGTCATGCATACGGGGTTGGCGACGCGATGCGGAAGCGCGGACAGGAGATAGCGAACCGTCCGCGAACTTGCACCGGGTGCGTCGTCTACAGGAATTGGGCACCCCTGACGTCGAGGGGCACTTCGCCGAGCTCACGAAACCGAGTCCCGTTAAAATCCATCGGCCGGGGAACGAAATGGCGGACCGTCCGGGATCTCGCACTAGGTGAGTCATCCCCAGGGAAAAGATATCCCTGACGAACGGGGACGTCCCCGTGGACGTCCGTGTCCGGTCGCCGTCGAAATCCGACGACCGGTAACGAAGTTACGGAACCGTCCGCCATCTCGCGACCTAGACATCTTCTACGGGGAAGAACCGCGGAAGACGATTTACTAGGTCCACCGTAAAGGTCAGGAGGGGTCGACGTCGTCGGCGAGCCTGGTGCTCTGCACCCGGACGTCTTCCTCAGGGAAGTCGCCCGGATGGAGGTTGTATGCATCATAATAGACCTGGCGCACAGGTCGGCGTCAGCGGCCGCGCGAAATTCGTCGCGGTGGAAAACCGCTACCCCGTCGCCAGGACGGAGCGACCGCGCGAGCGCAACGCGCGTGGAAATTTCCACGGGGTTCGGCGCGAACGGCGTAAACACCCGCGTGGAAAAGTACCGGAGCCAGATGCGTAGTTAGCAGCGAGAGAAAACGGAATAGACGTCGGAGTGGGGGTCACCGATACCGATGGTGGGGAGCTCGAACGAGACAAACAACTCGAGGCAGTCTCTCGGGGATGTTCGAGCGAATAACACGTAATAAGCCTCGCTCTTTCGTCGTCGCGCTAAGTCACCGCGAACGTTATACGAGTGCGATAATTGCGATTCGTCAACATTCATAACAACCGGGAACGCCCGCGGAACGCGTTAATTGTCGTCTTTACATTGACGAACGGCCTTTTTAGACCGAAATAACTTTGTGCGTCGTAGATAAACGGGGCGTATGTGCCTACGTATACGAACGTCCGACATCTTGTGTGACTTGAACTTTTGTGAACAACCATCACTGGAAATCAATATTATTGAATAAATTAAACATCCTTTTCGTAAAAGATTTCGAAAATTCATTAAATTGGACTTACCTTCTACTCACCTGATCCATTGGCGTCGATCACTCGAAGTCCCTCGTTGATCCTGGATTCCGGTGGCAGCGACGATCCTGATCGGCGACGGCGATGATCCAGCGGTGGCAGGAACCTGAAAAAAGAAGATTAATTAGTCTGATTAATAATTAGAGAGATCGTTCGATACTTACCTTCTCGGTGGTTCAAAGCAGGGTTGCAAATAATTAAATCAATTTCTGATTTAATTCAAAAATAATTCATAAGTCAATTTTGAATTATTAATTATTCTAAACTTTAAATCATAATTAAAATTTGATTTGTGAATTACACAGGCTTTAATTCACAAATCAATTTTGATTCGTGAATTACGAAAGCTTTAAATCATAAATCAATTTTGATTTATAAATTGCACCGGCTTTAATTCATAATTCAAATTTGATTTGTGAATTACACAGGCTTTAATTCACAAATCAATTTTGATTCGTGAATTACAAAAGCTTTAAATCATAAATCAATTTTGATTTGTGAATTACACAGGCTTTAATTCACAAATCAATTTTGATTCGTGAATTACAAAAGCTTTAAATCATAAATCAATTTTGATTTGTGAATTGCACTGGCTTTAATTCATAATTCAAATTTGATTTGTAAATTACACAGGCTTTAATTCACAAATAAATTTTGATTTGTGAATTACACAGGATTTAATTCACAAATCAGTTTTGATTCGTGGAATTACAAAAGCTTTAAATCATAAATCAATTTTAATTTGTGAATTGCACCGGCTTTAATTCATAATTCAATTTTGATTTGTGAATTGCACAGGCTTTAATTCACAAATCACTTTTGATTTGTGAATTGCATCGGCTTTAATTTATAATTAAAATTTGGTTTGTTTATTACACAGGCTTTAATTCATGATTCGTGTTTTAAAGCTAGTATAATTCACAAAACAATATTGAATTCTGATTTACAGGACTTTAATTTACAAATTACCTAATATTAACTTGTAAATTACGACTAAAGTGAACCATAATTACATATTAAATTATTGTGTACATATCACCTCTAATTAAAAATTCAGATTTAAATATTATTAATTAAAAGGTTTCACATTTAAAACTTACAATTAAAGTAATAAATATATAATTTTTATGTCTACGTGGCCTAGATCGCAGATGACAGCACCCAGGCCGTACGCTCCGTAGTTTTCGGTGTCTAGGTGTTCCAAATTCTCGAATTCGATGTCTACGTTTCCCAGGTCACCGATGACCTTTTTTCGAAATTAACACAAATTTATTATCGTAGTCATGTAATAATGAAAACGGAGAGGAAGAGGACGTTTAAAGAAATAATTAACATCCAAATTTCTCTATAAATTTGTATTTTCTTATATTGAAAAATATGCACATAGTCTCACGACTTATATAACATTATGTAAAATAGATTAAAGATAATATTGCAATGAAATATATATATATATATATATGTATGTGTATATTACAAATATTTACATAGAAACGCATTATTTAATATTGTGTATTGTTGTAATTATTATGTTGTGTTTTTATGTTTACTTGTATACTTTTTATATTGATTTAAAAAATATATTGGTTTTTTTACACCTAAGTGATACGAATTGCAAAATTCCAAACGATCTTTAATCAAAAATATATTTTTGAAGGTTCTAGCCAACACCTGAAACGTGGGAAATCAGTTATTATTTTTTTTTAAGTAATAAGACATGCAAGTTTCAATTTATATTATCTTCGTCCTTCTAAATCAATAAAAATAAAAATCATTATGAAAAAAGGGATTGTAGAATGGTTGTCATTTTTTTTATGCAAGGAAAATGGCGAATACTCTGCCAAGGAAGGTAAAAAAATTTATTTTACATAATTTTTATTTTGGAAAACGGATTAAAGTTAGAAATTATTATAAAAAAAGGGATTATATAAAGAATAGTTATACATTACTTTTTTTATATGCTAGGAAATGGCGAATACTCTGCCAAGGAAAGTAAAAAATTTCATTTTGGAAAACGAATTAAGGTTGAAAATTATTATGAAAAAAAGGAATTGAAGAATGGTTATTATTTTTTAGCATGCAAGAGAGCTGGCGAATACTCTGTCATGTTTAAATCTTTACAAAGTATTGTTGTTATAAACATGCTTATTCATAAATATTTCTTTTTTGAATTTGCCTTGTATAATACCCACTTTTCAAACTGTGAATCTGATAATCTATTAAATTTTGGTAAATTAAGTAAAGTTGCATATGGAAAAACCCTTTCTATTGGTGCTGAGGACGGCAATGCAGTATTGTATTTTATAAATAAGTTTTTGACCAAAGGAAATTTTTCCAGAAGATCGAATGAGGTTTTATTAAAATATCTCATTAATTCATTTTCTTCTTGTCCTTGTGGAACAAATGCCGTAGTAAGAAACGAATCCAAATTATTTTCGCCAAAATCGAAGAAATCATCATTAGCATCTTGTGATTGTGGAGCGACTGGTTGTTCCTCTCTGGCGGGTCTCATAATATTATGTGCCAACTCTTTCACTCTTTCTTTAGCACCTGCTTTTAAAGCAGACATCCAAGATATTTTAAATCTTGGATGTGTGAATGCAGCTATTGCTGCAAATTCGCCTTTGCCTTCAATATTGAAATATTCACAGAATCTTCTTTCTAATTTATTTTTTAAGTTTTCAACTAATGGTCTGCATATTTCAAGGTTACTGCCTTGTACTAATAATTCCCATTTTTTTCTAATACTTAGCAGTGATGGTAAAAGATAACCGTAATGACAATACTGTTCTCCTTGTAATACATCAATCGCTGTCGCCAGAGGTTTACACCATTGCAAATATTCTGTGATGTACTCAAAATCCTGATCCCGTAATGGCCTTGTAGTCTGTATGATACTTCGAACTTCGGAACTCATTATTTTTCCTCTTAATGAATGTATCTGTTTTAACGCATCATATAAAGAATTCCACCTTGTTGGAACCGGTCTTTTCAAACTGCATCTAATAAATTTTCTTAACTCTTCTCGTTTTTTTGGTGAGTTTAAGCATTTCCACAGATCTTGACATCTATCCATGGCACTTCTATGAGCTGTTTCAATTCTTGGACATTCATTTATCGCGTTTATAGTGTCTGTAGTCGCAATCAAACTTAATGTGTGACTAGCACATCGGAAATGACGAGATAGCATTGGAATAGCTGAGATTTCATCATTAGAAGTTATAATACTTTCACTGTCTGTCATCCTATATTCATAATCAAATTCATCGTTATCAACATTTTGTGCGGCTGCTTCTGCAGCATCCATAACCACTTCATTGTTTTCATTAGATACATTTTCAGTGTCTGCAGAGGTACTTGCATTTGCACTTGCACTTGCTTGAGCCAAATTTTCACCACTTGATTTATTACTTTCTGCAACATAAAGATATAAATTTGTATGATTACAATGTACACATGGATGTATATTAGGGTGGCTCTTATTTACTCTTGGTAAATTTTTTGGGGGATTTTTTTTTGCGCTACCCTCCAGTTTGGTTCCATTTTATGAAAAAAAAATCTGTTAAATTTCAGCTCAATCGGATAAAGGGAAAGGGTGCCCCCAGGATCTTGAAAATCGAAAAAATAATAAAATTACAGAAAAAATCAATTTTATTTGTTTAACAATTAAAGTAATTTAAATCGACCGTGACTGGCAATATATAACGTCTTTTCGATATGAACATTGAAAAACTGTGAGCCAACTTGGTTTGTCGGATTCACACAGCACTTTTTCGGATCAATCATCGAGACATTATTAATTTTGACCATGGTTTTGGTCAGTTGATGTAATTTCTAAATTAAATAGTTTTTAAATTTTATTGCGAAAAATATTACCCCAGCCAGGGTTTGAACCTGGAACCTCCCGTATACCGTGCGGGTGTCTTCGTGGTGAATTTATATTATCACTACAAGAAGAAAATGCGATCTGTGATATTTGTATCTTTCTTATCAGTGTGTATGTCAAAGCATGGTTTTGTGCGCCTTCTGCAATCAAAGCACCGTATCTGGATTTCAGGGTTCTTTCGAAACTTTTTGAATATCAAGCTGTTGATCGTGGTATCTCTCGTGTTGCTTTACAAAAACTATCAATCATTTATGGTATTTGAGCCCTGAAGTTGTCGTATTAGCTTTCTTTGATACAAATTTATCATTTGAATCAAAAATAAAAATGGTCATTTTTTTGAATCGCGAAACAGAATCATCAAACAAAAATAAGAAGCGAATAAAAGTACAAATCGATAAAATCCCAGAAATTATTAACAACGGAATTGAACAATTTGTTTCCACCGAAACTAGAAGATTTTTCAAAAGATTTGACTTGAATGATGAATTCCTTAAGACAGAACCGTTGACGTGGCATAAAAATGAAAGTTTTGTAAAAGGTCTGGAATTAGTAAATAAATTGAGAGTTGTAAATGATTCGGCTGAGAGAGGGGTCAAGCTTATGGAAGATTATAATAAATTATTTTCGAAAAATGAGCAACAGAAACAGTATGTGCTTCAGATTGTAAGTGATTATCGCCGAAAGTTTCCAGATTATAAAAAAGAGACTTTATCTCAGCCGCTCAGCGTCAAGATTTGTAATAAAAAGAAGTGATTTTTACATTTTTCTCGGAAATAGTTAGTCGTACGAGAAAAAGTGGTAGATGATAATATGTGCATTTTTAATAGATCTACAACTTTTGTATAACACTTTTTTGGATATAATTAATACTTTGCAAGATAAACAAATAAAATTAATTTTTTCTGTGATTTTATGATTTTTAAGGTTCTGGGGGCAGTGGGGGCACCCTTTCCCTTTATCCGATTAAGCTGAAATTTTACACAGATTATTTTTTCATAAATGGAACCAAACTGAGAGGTAGCGCGAAGAAAATTCAAACCTTGAGAAATAAGAGCCACCCTAATGTATATATGTGCGTGTGAGTGTGTATATTATGTTCATAATATATGATATACAGGAGATGGACAGAATAATATGAACACCTGGGAAATGCACTACTTTTTTATTAATAAGAAATTATAATTTTTTATTAATTAAAAAAGGAGTGCATTTCCCAGGTGTTCACATTATTCTGTCTATCCCCTGTATATGTTATACGATTTATCGTTAATAGGCCAGTCATATTAGACTAATTTAGGGGGTTAACCTTCCAATTACTTTTCCCAGGTTGCAACCACGACTATTCCAAAAAATCAAAATTTTTTGTTTACATAACTACAAACTAAAGAAAAAGGGTCTAAAAAATCGATTACACCATGAAAAGTATTCTTTGTAGTTCTCAGATGATGTGTGATTTTTTGGGGACTTTTAATTCCATTTTAAATGACGGAAAAAAATCACCGACGTAACATAAAAAAAACGATGAAATCGAGGGTTTTCGAGATCCGAGTCTCGGACTTTGACGGCGCGTGCAAGCTAAACGACTGACTTGACGATAAATGTTGTAGATCTTTATTGTAGATAATTTTACGCTCTACAAAAAAGGTACGTATAGTTAGTTAATAAATTTGACGTAAAATTATTATAAAGTAAAACTTCTTTTGAATCTTTAACATGTCAATTAATATATTAGATAAAACAACAATGTTTGAAGAAGCTATAATAAGTTTCAATGAACTGACACAATTATTCTTAATCTATAGACTTTGAAAAAAAATAAAGTGTCACGTTTAAAAATTGGTTGATAATTTAATTTAGAACAACAATTTAAAAATAATTAAAGAAAAGCTAAATATGAAAAAAAATATATCTTACTTTCGAATAACTAAAACAAACTAAAAGTTGTTCAGAACCTGCTTATGGCATATTTTCCAAATTAGATTCGTAACCTAGCCGTGCCCGTACTTTTTAACTTTATCGCATATGAATATTTTAATCACCTTGTGAAAAACATTCTGGGTCATCTATACCAAATTCTTGGAAAGCCTTCACAAAGTTAGATCCATTATCCGTAATTGTAGCTATAATTTTATCACATGTTAATCCAAATGTTGTATGGATTCCTTCTAACATCTCCGCAATATTGTCAAACGAATGAGTTCCGGGAAATCGCCTACATGCTAAAGCTGCCGATTTTCTGTCTAGAGTTTTTTCGTCAATCTGTTGATTAATATTATAAGTTTTTATAAACAATCGTATAGAAATCTAATAATTACTATTTAGTTATGTTGACAGTTAGTTTAATTATATCTTATGCAAATAACACATTTCTTACCCAGTGAGCAGTAACACCTAGAAATCTCCTATTTGAACCAGTCCAAATGTCGGCTGTTGTGCAAACGTAACGTGCACTGTTCATCGCTTTACGTATTTCACTGACTTGTTTATTATGTAAGTCATTCACCCTTTTACCCACTGTATAACGGGTCATATGTTTCAACGGTTGATTACCATGCTTGATTTTTAAATCTAAAACAAATTAACATATTGTACATTAATTTTTAATTAAGAGAATTATTTTACAATTTTATTTAAGAAAAGTAACTATAAAAAGTGTGCAAGTAGAACTTGCACATTGCTTCCTCATAGTTATTAAGTGTGCAAGTAGAAACTTGCACATTGCTTCTTTATAGTTTTTAAGTGTGAAAGTAGAAACCTTCGCTCACAAAGCTCCTCTATGAGTAAGCTTTTATTTTATTTAATGTATAATTATTAGTATTTATTTTTTTGGCTTCCTCATAGAGAGATTTACAACAATCTAAACATATTGGCGGAAAAAACTCAAAAACCAATCTCTTCGTTGGTTTCTTCTACCCCTATTTCATATATAAATCATTTAAATTTGGTTGATTAGACCCAACTTTATACGCAATCAAAGGTTCATATACGAAATTCACGAAAACAAAGCTTCCTCTATGAGGAAGCAAAAACAAATAAAAAACGTATAAATAAACTTTTAAGATAAATGAATGTGTCTCATAACGATAACAATGCTATATACAAAAATCTATATTAGTATAATTTGTGTGTTGTCAGGATAAATACTTAAAATTACAATTTTTTATTATTATTTATTATTGTATATATGAATTAAATATTTCTTGTATTTAATAATAAAATTAATAAATATATAGCTAAATGTAAACAAAACGCTATTTCACATTATTTACATTACAAAATATGCGAAACAAGTAAAAAAATCAATCTTATGTTACTTATTTTTATAATCAAAAATATTTTAATTAAATCTTACCATCAAACATTTTGCGAAACGCCGGATTCTCAACTGTTTGAAGGGACAGCTGGTTGTCCAGTAAGAAATGAGTTACATTATTTTCAAACTTTTCTTGTGAAAACCTGCATGTAACTCGTCGAATAATTTCGGATTCACTTATTCTTCTTTGTTTCGATAATTTATGAGCATCATATTCCGAAATCTTTTCAGGATGTTTTCTCTATAAAAATTATTATTACAAAATATATAAACATATAGTCATTTTAGAAATTGTATTGTTCTACAAATAAATAAAATTTACCTTTAAATGACGCACAAAATTTGAAGAAACTTTTAAATCTCCTTGAACAATCGTCGCGCAATTTACGCATTTTGCAGTTATGTGTCCAGTTATGTTTGAGTCTTCTACGACAACGTCAAAAAAACGGCCATCTAAGTAAGAAGTTTTTTGGCATGCATCGATGAGTTCTTTTTCTGCTGCAGATAAACTATTTCTTTGAATTTGCGTAGGATTTTCTGCACCAGTAGAATTTGTGGCACTAAGACCAGAACGCTGAGATAATATTATATTTCCGCTAGAACTTCCAGAATCGTATATTTCTCCAGTACGTAATCTGCTATCATTATCAATTTGTAAGTGCCTCATGTCAACGGACGTATTGTCTATGGAATCGCTCAACATATCCATTTCAAATTTTGGACTCTTTGTCTTGGAAGGAAGGAAATTATATATTTATCAAATTTGTGTTTTTGTGGTATTTAACTTATTTTATTTTACCTTTTCTGTTGTTTAGCAATCACTTCTTACAAAATGTATCTCCTTTATGGTTTTAACACTTTTTTTGCACTGATTAACACTTTTTTTGCACTGATTTATTCTCCAACATAAAGAACAATTAAGTTATTAATAACAGATTTATAAAAAGTAGCAAAGAAAATGAAAATTTTTTATACAAGAAATAAAAGAAATTTTTAAATGTTAACAAATTATTTAATTTATGTAAGTAGAAATAAATTGAAAAAGTATTTACGTTATACGTATATAAAGAAACAATATAGAAAAAGAATTTGAATTCCGATTTGTCACAAGAGACTAATAAAGAAAAGAAATTGAAAAGTTATAAATCAAAATTTATAATTTCCAATATCTATGCGTTATGGTATCTTGTTGAAAATGATGTATAAGTAACAGGCTAGAATCGATAATATCCGAAGCACAGTTCAAAATACACTGAGCCGATATTCGTCACATTCTACAGGAATTCCTTCACATTGTTGTTGTTATGATGTTCTCTGCATATGACATTCAAGCAAGGGCTTCTAGCAAAGCTAGGTAAACCTTGCTCTTCTGTTTCCTTCATTCGACAGGTTGAACTCGAAGAAGACTGTTGTCGAAACGTTCAGAAGACGAAAAGTGTTGTACGAAAAGTGAGTATTTAATTTCTTTTTTAAGTGAAACTTCTATGGGCGCGGGGAGTGATTCGGAACGGAAGTGTTGCGGAAGTCGCGTTGCACGTTCGCGTTAAGGAAGTCCGCCACGAAAAGTTAAAACTTCTACGGGAGTGATTCGGTGCGTCGCGTTACGCGTTTGCATTATGGAAGTCCGTCACGAAAAGTCAAAACTTCCATGGGCGTGGGAGCGTTAGGGCCAGCGCACGTACATTGCCGTAGCGTCTTACGCCACTTTACGTAAGAATTGCCTTACGCGACACGTACCAAACGTACGGCAACATACCATACATTACATGCGTTACGTTACGTTTTTCTATGTACGTTGCCGTACGTTTGGCTTACGTGTGGCGTAAGGCGATTCTCACGTAAGGTAGCGTAACGGCAATGTACGTGCGCTGGCCCTTACGGCCGACCGTCAAATCGGAGCGTCACAAAAAAAAAATGTGTGTGGCCTCCACGCGCAGCAGAAGTAACTTCCTAGCTGTGAGGAATAGGATAGTGTCTCGTTTATGGTATCTGAATCAAAACCTGTGTAATTAACAAATAAAATTTTAACTATAAATTAAAGCCGATGCAATTTACTATCTCGGACTTATCCTATATATATATGTAGGGGACACCAGGATTGCAAATGATTAAATCAATTTCTGATTTAATTTAAAGATAATTCATAAATCAATTTTAAATTATTAATTATTCTAAGCTTTAAATTATAATTAAAATTTGATTTATGAATTACACAGGCTTTAATTCACAAATCAATTTTTATTTGTAAATTGCATCGGCTTTAATTTATAGTAAAAAAAAATCGGTTTTAATTTATAGTTAAAATTTTATCTGTTAATTATATACACAGGTTTTAATTCAGATACCATAAACGAGATACTATCCTATTCCTCACAGCTAGGAAGTTTTACTTCTGCCGCGCGTGGAGGCCACACGCATATTTTTTTAACAATATTTTATTATGCTATTGTAAATTAATTATAATTGATTAATTGATTAATTATTTTATTATTTATTATTAATTGCCATCTGAACTGCTTGTTTTAGAAACTCAATTACAAAAAAATGGGAGGAATATTTGGGAGAAGTAAAACCGAAGCAAATAACGTGAGTAATAACTTTCTTTAATATTATAAATAAATATAACTGGTTTTCACTAAATCAAAAAATAAACGCAAAATAAGAGCCGGCACTGTAAATGTTTTAATAAATTATTTTGTCACAAATGTGCATTTAGTTATTGACGTGTACAGTCATGTGTTTTTTGTAGTACGAAAACTTTCAAGGCTATCAAGGCCCATTTACCCAATCAATAATTTTATAAGTGAAGAAATGTACTTCAAGTGCTTATTTTTTGTTTTAAAAGTTAAATACATATATGCTAACAACTTTAATAAAACGTATTCACACTTTAACATTTATTATTTAAAACCATGAATTTGGATTATATTTTTAGAAGTAAGCTATTTTCGCGATTCTCCACAAAGGAGACAGAAAAACCGAGTCTTGTTTTTGCAGAAAAGTCGACTCCCTCCTTTGTCCTGACTTTTAAACATTATAAACTGTACATAATCTGACTCATAATTTCGCATTTGCTACTCTTACTCACGCCTAATCGTCTTCTTAATTCCACTCGCGCACAATAGAGAATAATTTAAACTATAATTAAAATTTATTTTAATGCATTTTTAATCGCAAAGAACTTTTATTTTTCACCGAAAAACTTTCCAGGCTCGCTTTGCCTCGGTCTCCCCTATTGTTAAGAAATTGCATTTGTCTGATTACCAGACTCAAGAATTTATAATTTTCCTTTTCCTTATTTAAATTTTTATTATCAATAAGAAATCTTTTCCTGCTTTTTTAAGTTAAAAGTTTATGATTTTTCTCATTTAAACATTAATCTTTTTTTTATTTAAATCTTCAAAATATAGCTTTTCCTTGTTATTAAAAAAGAAAACAACTTCTTACTTCTTTATTATTTAAACATTTGCTGTTAATAAACATTTGCTTTACCTTGGTCATTTCGTTGAAAAACTTAGAGCTTTTATTACTTTAAATTAATAAGCAATTGCTTTCTTACTTCGATTTAGAGTTTATGGTATTTATATATTTATATGATTCGAATATTTAATGTTAATTAAAATTCGGCTCCTCCGATTTCTACTCATCAAAAATTTTAATGTTACTGTCAAGTTGTAAAAATAATAAAATAATATTTGTACATTGATACAGGAAAAAGAGCAGAAAAATGAAGAAAAAAAAGAGCAACAAAGAAAAAATTTAGAAGAAATAGTTAAAAAAATGTTAGAACAAGAACAGTTACAGCTACAGCTACAGCAACAACAGCAACATCAGCAACAGCAACTACAACTCCCTCTGCTGCCAAGTTCGCCTACTTCACCACCTCAGCCGCAAACTGTCATCATATTTGAAGGAGCGTCGACCCCCTTTAGAGGTAAAAAAATTAATCTTTAATAAAAGTGGTATAAAAATCGGGAAATAGTTAGAGTGCAATCGGTATAAGAGATGTTGAAATAATGTAATCTTTGTATTTTTTTTATAGGAAGAGGAAGATGGCGAAGAGCTGCCGGGCGAAGTAGGCGAAATTGGTACGCAACGAGAGGGAGGGAATACGTACCAGGCAGATTACATACAAAAAATATATATAAAAATTTTTAAGTTCTCCTTCACAAAATTATTAAAGGGTAGGATATAATTTGCGAGCTCTTTTTGCAAAAGAAGAGGCGATTTTATTAACATTCATTGTTATAAAATACGTTGGATTGCAATGCATTTAAACATTTAAAGATGTATGTCAAAATAAAGGGATAGAGCTGAAATTTACAGAGATTGTGCACTTATATATCCCAAAAACCTGTGTTAAATTTGCGATCGATTGTCTGACCCGTTTCTGAGATATTTGCTTTAAAAGTTACAGAAATTGTATATATATAGATATACTTCCCATGTATATTTTTTACTTTAATTGTAAGTTTTAAATGTAAAACCTTTTAATTAATAATATTCAAATCTGAATTTTTAATTAGAGGTGATATGTACACAATAATTTAATATGTAATTATGGTTTACTTTAGTCTTAATTTACAAGTTAATATTAGGTAATTTGTAAATTAAAGACCTGTAAATCAGAATTCAATATTGATTTGTAAATTATACCAGCTTTAAAACACGAATCATGAATTAAAGCCTGTGTAATTAACAAACCAAATTTTAATTATAAATTAAAGACCGATGCAATTCACAAATCAAAAGTGATTTGTGAATTAAAGCCTGTGTAATTCAGAAATCAAATTTTAATTATAAATTAAAGCCTGCGTAATTCACAAATAAAAATTGATTTGTGATTTAAAGCCTGTGTAATTCACAAATCAAATTTGAATTATAAATTAAAGCCGGTGCAATTCACAATTCAAAATTGATTTATGATTTAAAGCTTTTGTAATTCACGAATCACAATTGATTTGTAAATTAAATCTTGTGTAATTCACAAATCAAAATTTATTTGTGAATTAAAGCCTGTGTAATTTACAAATAAAAATTGATTTGTGATTTAAAGCCTGTGTAATTCACAAATCAAAATTGATTTATGAATTCAAGCCTGTGTAATTCACAAATTAAAATTGATTTATGAATTAAAGCCTGTGTAACTCACAAATCAAAATTGATTTGTGAATTAAAGGCTGTGTAACTCACAAATCAAAATTGATTTGTGAATTAAAGGCTGTGTAATTCACAAATTAAAATTGATTTGCGAATTTAAAGTTGTGTAATTCACAAATCAAATATGAATTATGAATTAAAGCCTGTGTAATTCACAAATCAAATTTGATTTGTGAATTAAATACTGCTTAATTCACAAATCAAAATTGATTTATGATTTCTTAATTTCTTAATTACCAGTTTCGCAACCCTGCGCACACGGTGTTCACGGCGTATCGAATTACCAAATATTGCGTAGGTCGGGATGTCGTCCGCGTCGGCACATCAATCGCGTCAACGTGCCGTTTAGGTGGGCTAATTGCCTTAGAAAGTTATGCGTGTCAGGATAGTTATGTTCGGATGCGTGTTTCGGTAATTGCGTGTAAGAAATAGTCGTGCGGGCGGGAGAAAGTTATTCGCGTGATTTACTCCATTCTCGCGATCGGCTCAGTGCCGTCGTGATTGCGTATTATTATTGCTCGCGGTAATTCCGCATATTTTTCCTCGCGTTCGTTCCAGTATTTCGCGCTATGCCGAGTACCTCCGGCGTATCATTCTTCGCGTTCGAAAGTCACGGAAGACAATGTTCCGAATTCGATCAGAATGACTTGCGTTGACTTTGGTTATTACGTGCGTCGATTAAGTCTGTATTTTCGCGTTAGTTATAAGATTTCGCGTCACCTGGTGATCGCGCCGAAATGTTTCTCGCGTTATTGCGTTGCGTACGGTCGTCATTACGTTGAGCCGCGGCTTACACCACGATTCCACTAGTGTTAGGTTTTGTTACGTCCCGATAGATCGCGGCCGCGAAGGGGGCGGTACTCGGATCGCTTATACGGGACTAGTCGCTTTTCGGGTTATCGAGCCAAGGGGCTCTATCCGGGGATACCTGCGACCGAGGTAATTCGCTATCCAGGCGCTCGTCACCAAATCGTTTGCCCGATCCGCACCCTTACTGGGAGATTTAGATTCGGTAGTTCATCACCGTATCGTCGATTCAAAGGATTCGTCAGATATCGTTTAAACGGTTCTTCTACTCTAGTGCATGCGTAACATTCGAAAGCGGGCCGACAGTCGGCTAGAACCTTACTGCACTCGCTACACGTGGGGAACTCTATTCGCGGCCCGTATTGCACGAAGTGCCTGAGAACGCCTTCGAAATCTTGCCGGAAGGGCTGGTATTGGCCGAGCTGGCAATCCTTGCAAATAATGACCCCCGTAGTTTTATTTTGAAAAAACAACGACCAGACACAGATTCTTGTCATTAGCCATGCTCTGATAGAGCTAGGGGGTGAAATTACCTCCGGAGGTTGTCGATTTACTGGATGTCCGGGACACATGAACAATGGAACGCTAAACTCTAGTTTGGGAGATGGCAATTATCGTAGATTCGCGTTCTAAATATTGGTCTCCTCCCTCGTGTTCCACCGAACGTTTTACGTTAGAGAATATTTCACAACACGTAGTACACGCGGAGGGGCTCTGGATTTCTCCGATCACGATGTCGCACGAATCGCACTCTTCGACTTTGTATCGGTAACCGATATGCATATAATGGCGGACTAAGCAGTCGTACTGGCGGCGTTGCGGGCCCGTTAGGTCTCGGAAACACTCTTCACAGAGGTAGTGTTTGCTATCACGATTTTGATGGCAGATAGTAAAGACACACACGGCGCGCGATAACCAATTCCGCCGCGCAATTCTAGAGGCCAATGGGGTTAGTCGGCGCGCGGGGCGTCGCGTGCGCGGCTCGCTCATGCCGTTCGCTTAGCGCCTAGGGGCGTCGTCACTTACCTTTAGTCGAGTTCCAATGGGTAATCCGCGGTGCCCCAGTGTTCTGGTGGTGAGGCGTCGAACCACAGGTGTAGAATCTCGGCGCGGCGCTGGATCAGGCGGATCCGGCGGGGGTCGTCCTTTTTAATTGAAGCGATGAATTCCCAAGATGGAACTGGTGGTGGATTGTCGGAATCTCCCCCCGGTGTGAAGGTGATCGGGGTTAGCCGATAGTTCTGGGCCTTCCGGAATGCTTGGTAATCTGCTCGAGACTCGGCCTTGTCCAGTGGAACGTAGATGTATTGTATACTTTTAATGTTAATTTTGCGCACTGAAGTTACGTTTTCGAGTTTTGGTCTCGCGTCCGCCTTGCACGCGGAACTCGCGACGAAATACTTTTCGTATTCAGGATCAGGCGCGTAATCGGAAAAAACTCCTAACAATGGATTCGGAGGGGTCCCGAACAAAAGGCAGTTGAGCCTGCGGGTGCGTACCTTGAGTCCGCTTCGTCGCTTCTTGGGCATTTGTTAACTACTGATTGAGGTTAAAAGACAAATTCGCTTCAGCTGACTCTCCTTGCTCGTGGCGAGAAAGCGTGCTGCTCGTACAGCACTGCCCCTCTCCAGACACCCACGGACGGTAGCGTGCCGCTCGTACGGCACTGCCTCGTACGCAGATGTGGCACAAGGGGAGGACCGGTGTTTCAGATGCCTTATTGCAATTACTAGAATACCCACAGGCGGAGACGTGCCGCTTGTACGGCACTGGGCTCGTGTGTGGATGTAGTGTAAGTGGGATCAGTGGGGGATGTGCGAAGGGGTGTAAGAATTTGCAGAGTAAGATATTGTATAAAAATGATTGTATATTACAATAATTCTACATAGGACATACGATTACAAAAGTAACAAGATTACAATCAGGAATGTATATATGGTAACACGTAATTCTATATGTAGTGAGAGAGCTGAAGGCTCTGGGTTCGGTAACGCACGTAGAGATAGGAAGATTCTCGATGTGGAAATAGGAAGGTTCTGGATTCAGAGAGACTCGAGAAGGATTCAGTGGTTACTTAACTAGAGAGTCCGTGATCGAGATACTCCGGGGAACTGAAAGCGTCCCTTGGGATGTTCGTCTTTATATTCCTGTTTTCCCGATGGCGGGGGTGGTTGAGTGGAAGGGTTGCCTGAGTGGAAGGGTTGAGTTGCGTCATCGGCTTCGCTTTCGATTTCTCTCCTTATATGGTCATGTTCTGAGTTTTCTTCCTTTTGTTTGCCTGAGTGGAAGGGTTGAGTTGCGTCATCGGCTCCGTTTTCGATTTCTCTCCTTATATGGTCATGTCCTGAGATTTCAGGAAAGGTCTGGGAGGGTTTAGGTTTGCGTTACCTGAAGGAAGCGTTGCGGGGAAATTCCTATGGCTAAACCCTTGTGGGCATTGCGACTTATTCGTTGTGTATATACATTATTAGAATAGGCCAAGCCTATTGCGTACATCGTGACTTATTTTCTATATTTATATGCTAATGGGTAGGTTAGGCCTATCGCGCAGGTCGTGACTTATCGCTGGTGTGGTAACTTATTCGGTGGTAATCCTACTGTCGGTAAGTCATGCTAGTAAGTATGGTAACTTTTTCGGTGGTAATTCTACTGTCGGTAAGTCATGTGTGACGTCCTGGGTGATGCGAGGTGGCTCGATCCGACAGAACGTCTCCGTTGATGGGTTCTTTTTCTTGCAGTTAAGGAGGTAAAACCCTAGAATAATTAATTGTTGATCGGCGATGTGGATTATGGCTCCTTGGATCCGTCGAAGGTAGGTAATTCAATAATCTTTATCTTTCTTTCGATATAAAAAAAGTATGATATTTATTGTAGAACTTTTACGATACAAGTGGCTTATGTGAGAGGATGGAACAAGTATAAGATATGTGACCTTTCCTGGCTCGTTCCACACTCTCCGTCGAGAGGGTGAAAGATTCCGCTTTTATACAATTTTGAAAACGGTAGTGGGAGGTGACCGCACCTCGTTACTATGAGTCATAAGGCGTTGTCTAGCGGATGTGAGTCTACTTCTAAGAGTGTGGCTCGCTTGCCAGCAATGAGTCATAGGATGATGTCTTGAAATTTACTACCTTATATGGTCATGCGTTGCGCTCCGCTTCGACATGTCCATATATGGTCTATGTTAGGACTAGATTTACTCGAATGAGTCATACAGGTGACTCGTCTGAATTCCATTTTTATTCTCTAGTCTAACAACGGTTTGTATTGAAAGCGATACCTACTTTCATTATAAAATTTCAATATGACTTTTATTATAAAGGAAAATAAAAAATCTTTAATATTTTAGTTTTTAAAATGTACAAATATATGTTGAATATTATTTAAGTTTCTTTAGACATATTTTACATACAGTAGAATAATTCAATAATACAATTAAAGTCATTATTAGCATGTCTAAAGTATAAAAGATATTGCTCTCTTCGTCTATCAGTTACTATAGTATATCTGACTCTCTCTTTCTTTCTTTCAGATTGTGCAATACTCGCATCTCGCTCGGATTCGCGTTTCTTATGCTACGCATAATACAATTCTTTCTCAGGTTCGTGAGTAACGCTTCGGCGCTTGACGCTCGATATTTATACTAATTTTAGTAAATATATATTTATTTGTTTAATAATAATATTGATAAAAGTGATGTTAGCGGTGGTAATAATAATTCTAATACCAGGTCAATAACATATCGTGTAGATGGAAATAGTCAGCATTCTCATTAGTACAGGAAATAAATAAAATTAAATTGTTTATATATAATAAGATTTTTATTATTTTTATATCTCGCGAATGGTTGGGAATTTGATGGGAGTGTATAAGAAATGTATTGTAGGATTTCCTCTAAAGTATAATATGGCATTGGAAAATTTTATTGTTGATATATGTATTTATTAATAACAAATTATTTATTAAACAATTTGGGGTCTCCTAATCCACTCGTTGATGTTCTTAGGTTTTACATGATTATGCGGTTTTGATTCTATAATAAAATAAATTTTTATAAGGGACTTTATATTATTATTATAAATATTTTATAAATAGACAATTGTAGAAATAAAAATTATTATTGTTTTTACAGGGTTGCTAATGCGGATTATATGTATACATGTGAAATTTATATATATCGGAACGAGTTTTATTATGGGGTGTCAGGACACAATTAAAGGTATATATTTCTTCGATTAATTAGGTATAGGAGCTTATTAAAAATTATGCTTTATATATCATTTTCAATGGGAAATGTTCAGGTTATCAGTGTATATAAAAGGGATTTTTTTTACCATTGTGGTTTATGGGATATTATAACCTAAATTTCCCTGTCCTGGGAACTACCTGCGGACATGTATATATATGTTGTCACAGGGTAGGTTCCGGGTCTTTTGTCTTATACCGGGTGGTTTTTCCTTTAGATTTTCGTGTAGCTTTCATTAGAAAAGTGACATGGTTTAAACTTATATAAAAATTGTTATACGTGATCCGAGGTATAAGTTAAAATATTTATTGACATGGTCAATAATTTGTTTATAATTGTTTAAAAGTAAGTTGTAAAAAGAATTAATTATGTAGTAAATGTTTTTCTATCGAATAATTTTAATGATTATTCCTTATACACATATATATTGTTTTTATCTCAAACTAGTTGTTTTCTAATTTTATTTTAATTTATTAAGAATTTATTATGGCTATCCTTGTCTTACTCTCTGTGAACTGGTTAATACCAGTGTTAATTATTATGATAAAAATAATACAGTGTTAATTATTATGATAAAAATGGAATCTCTCATACTCCTAAACATCAGCAACGTTAACCCCGATTTTCTATTTAAATTAATTAAACTAATAAACGAAATTAAAATTGAACGTTCACCCCATGAAAGACGAGGATAGTTTAATAACTATCCTCGTCTTTCATGGGGTGAACGTTCAATTTTTAATTTCGTTTATTAGTTTAATTAATTTAAATAGAAAATCGGGGTTAACGTTGCTGATGTTTAGGAGTATGAGAGATTCCATTTTTATCATAATAATTAAGTGTCAAATATTTCGTTCAGAAGTAAAATTTTTCGGTTTTAAAATGTATAAAAACTAAAATATTAATGTAAAAGTGATTTGGTCTTTGTAAGTCCAAAGGGTAGGAAATTCAAAATGGCGGACGTGAAACTTTAACAATTTATAACTCGAGAACGATAAGAGATAAAAAGATGGGGTTTTTTTTGTTGTGTTCAGACAATTAAGGGCATTATTTTGGGTTGTTTAAATTTTCTGTGTTTTATGGATTTCCGTAATTTTTAATTATATCTCGGAATTAAGAAGAGATATGATGTGGGGGTTTTTTGTGAGGTTACTTGACATGCTCTGCTGAGTGTCTGCAGTGATTTTATTTATCATCTTTAATAATAAATTATAATAAATTTTATTGTTAATTAGTTTATTTTGAGAGATCCAACAATGATTTATAAATCAAAAGTTGTTTGACTTTTTGTGATAGTTCCAGTAGTCACACTAACTAGGTCTGTTAATAATATAATTTAATTGTTTATAACAATCATGTTTGAAAAAATGCTAATGAGATAATTATTATTTTAGCGTGATAATGTTCCTTAGGTATAAAAGGTTATGTTCTTATGAATAATCTACTTTTAATTAATTTATTTATATTTTATTTTAATTTTCTGAGTTTATTCTTATGCATTATGCATTTATTCATGTGTTAAATTGAATTTATATTGCATAAAGGATTTCATAAAGCTTGTAATATTCATTGACGATCAATTTTAGTGATTCTGGGGAGTTTTAACAAGCAATTGTCCAAAATGTTTATAGTGTAATTCATGAAAATAGGGCTTAAGCTTGAAAAGAGGCCTTAAGGCAGCCATGTTCTCTAGGCCTTAAGGCAGCCATGTGTCTACTACTTTAAGAACGCGTGCTCGCATCAGCTGAGTGATTGTTGTGACAGTTAAGTTAAGGTGTGATTATTTATTCTTATATTGTTTTCAGGTGCTGTGCAATAGAGAGGGAAATCGAAAAAATTATGCGGCTGGAATATAGCGGTAATCATACCGTCAGACGTGACACATGCTAGTAAGTATGGTAACTTATTTGGTGGTAATCCTACTGTCGGTAAGTCATGCTAGTAAGTATGGTAACTTATTCGGTGGTAATCCTACTGTCGGTAAGTCATGCTAGTAAGTATGGTAACTTATTCGGTGGTAATCCTACTGTCGGTAAGTCATTGTTCTTATGAGTAAGGTCTGACTAAAGTCTTCCTACAATCTAAAGAAGGTTTCAAATTTCGCGGGCGTACGAGAGGGTGGACGTAACAGTTTAAGATAATTGGCGACAGAATTCTCGTGCGACTCTATACGTGGCGTTCACGCGCTCCGAGCGTGACGTACCGTCCTCTCGCGATCTTTCCTGCGAGACCATATTTTCTATTTCCATGATTGTTCCGCGTTTACTGTCGATGTTCCATATTAATTATAAGTTTCGTCCTACTGTATTTCTCTGATCTAATCGCAGCGCACTCTACGCGTTCACTATACGATAACGTAATACTCTGTTCATTTTTAGCGTCCGCGCTATCATTATTTTTGTTGTCTCATTTCTGACGCTCGCGTGATTAATTACTTGATTTGCTCGATTGACTAAAGCCGAATTGGCATGTATTATTTCACCTGCGAGTTACGCAAGAATAAATGTTGCATTATGATTTGTTAATCGCTTGAGTTCGTAGCCTTATTTATTGTGTGTCACCCCGCCGGAGATCGCGCCCCCCTTCATCACCTCCGCCCCAGCCTTAGGTCGAGCTAGCCGATTCCTCGCACATCCGCACGTTTCGTCTCGCGTCTCGTTTCGGTCTTCAGTAGGAGAGTAACAGCCACTCCGAGCCTCAGGCATCTCGCTTGCGGTTAGCGGGGTCGGAGGGTGCCTCGCTGCCGCAGGGGGAACGCCGTAAGCGGTGGGCGAGCGGGTCGAAAGACGGTGTTAAGGGTCATCGGAAGGGGGGGTTCGCGGGGGAAAAAGTCCCTAGGCGATTTGCTAGGCAAGGGGGGGAGCGCGACGCGGGGGGACGGCTGTTTACTGGTATTTGTGGGGACCTTGTTGGGAGTAAATTCGGACGCGGGTTTTCCGAGGGGGGGCGCTCGGAGCGGCGCTCGCGCCGTTATCGACCGTTTTGGAAAATCGCGCGCTAATTTTTTTTTGCTCGCGCGCGTCCGGGCGCGTCCGAACTCGCCCGAACTCGTTCGAACTCGTTTGAGGTCGCTCCTCTCGACGTTCCGGGAAAAAAAATGCGTTTAAGGTCGTTCGTTTCGCGGGTCTCGATCGCCTTTCTTCGTTGTTGTTTTATTTTCGGTCCGAACGTCGTTTCGATCCGCGTCGGGCCGGACGTGGTTTTCCGGCCCATCCCGGCGTATCGAGATCGAGGGAGACGATTCATCTCTTCGTCCGCTCGATTCGTACGATTGGCGATTATTTTTTTAACGCGTGTCCGAACTTGTTCGAGGTCGCTCTCGTCGTTTCCTTCTTTTGTTTTTTTTTTCGGAGGATGCGGCGAGCGGTTGTCGTCATTCCGGGAAAGAGCGCATCCGGCAAGGGTACGTCCTCCGTTGAGATAACGAACGGGGGTATAAATTGAACGGGCGCGCGAACGGCGCGGCAAACGGTTTTTTTTGCGAGGATTCTAGAGCGCAGTCGAGAGTTACTTGCACAGTTGAAAGTTAATATATCTGTAAAAAATACAGTATGGGAACGGACAGACGCTATTGCTCGTCGATGGTGCGTTTGCTTCGCGGCAGAGAAGTTGGATTTCGAAACGTACTTGCTGGCAATGACACATAATGTCCCAATCATTCTGTATTGCATATCACTAAAACTGAACATAATTGGGAGGCTTTGGACTCATACGTTAAAACATGTTGGTGTATGGTTCGTGGCAGTGTCCGTGATGTTTATGATGAAGGATCAACACACGGGATTATCTGAAGATCACTCGTGTCACATTGGCCTATTGGAAACGAGCTCTGTTTACAGTGTAGAGGGAAGTGTAAAATAAAATGGGATCCGCTAATATTTGTATCCCCCATTCGCTCGGGGGATTCTACCGATGCCACTTCGATATGTACGAGAGCATAATGAACTACTACGTTCCGATTCAGGATAAAACGTGCGAGAAATAGCACACCGCGACGCGTCGACTTAACGAGATATCTGATTCGTCGTAAAATCGGAATCGCCGATCTTCGATCTCAGCGGAGGTTTTTTGATACTTATGATATCCGCGAGGCTCGCGGTGCACCCCAATGCACCCCAAGGTGCCCGGCGCGGCCCCTCCCGACACGCACCCGGGACTTCCGTACGCGACACGCAACAATATACCCAAATACGCAAAACAGGTGCCCGGCGCGGTGTCACGTCTGACGGTATAATCACCGCTATATTCCAGCCGCATAAATTTTTTTATTTCTATCTTCATTGCTAGAAGTACCCAGCATCTGAAAACAATATTATAATATAATAATCACTCTTTAAATTAACTGTCATGTCACAACAATCACTCAGCTGATGCGAGCACGTGTTCTTAAAGTAGCTGGCATAAACCTCGAGAACATGGCTGCCTAAAGGCACCCTTTCAAGCTTAAGCCCCATTTTCATGAATCACACTATAAACTTTTGGACAATTGCTTGTTAAAATTCCCCAGAATCACTAAAATTGATCGTGAATGGATATTACAGGCTTTATGAGACCCTATATGCAATATAAATTCAATTTAACGCACGAATAAATGCACATTCCATAAGAATAAACTCAGAAAATTAAAATAAAATATAAATAAATTAATTAAAAGCAGATTATTCATAAGAACATAAACTTTTGTGCCTAAAGAATATTATCACGCTAAAATAATAATTATCTTACTAGCATTTTTTAAACATGATTGTTATAAACAATTTAATTATATTATTAACAGACCTAGCTAGTGTGACTACCAGAACTATCATAAAAAGTCAAACAACTTTTGGTTATAAACCATTATTGTATCTCTCAAAATAAATTAATTAACAATAAAATTTATCATAAAAATATTATTAAAGATGATGAATAAAATCACTGCAGACACTCAGCAGAGCATGTCAAGTAATCCCACAAAAATTCTCACATCATATCTCTTCTTAATTCCGAGATATAATTAAAAATTACGGAAATCCATAAAACATAAAGGAAAAAACCACCCGGTATAAGACGAAAGACCCGGAACCTACCCTGTGACAAACATATATATATACATGTCCGCAGGTAGTTCCCAGGACAGGGAAATTTAGGTTATAATATCCCACAAACCACAATGGTAAAAAATCCCTTTTTATATACACTGATAACCTGAACATTTTCCATTGAAAATGATATATAAAGCATAATTTTTAATAAGCTCCTATACTTAATTAATCGAAGAAATATATACCTTTAATTGTGTCCTGACACCCCATAATAAACTCGTTCCGATATATATATATATTTCACATGTATACGTATAATCCACATTAGCAATCTTGTAAAAACAATAATAATTTTTATTCCTACAATTGTTTATTTATAAAATATTTATAATAATAATATAAAGTCCCTTATAAAAATTTATTTTATTATAGAATCAAAACCGCGTAATCATGGAAAACCTAAGAATATCAACGAGTGGATTAGGAGACCCCAAATTGTTTAATGAATAAATTGTTATTAACAAATACATATATCGACAATAAAATTTTTTAATGCTATATTATACTTTAATGAAAATCCTACAATATATTTCCTATACACTGCTATCGAATTTCCAACCATTCGCGAGATATAAAATAATAAAAATCTTATTATATATAAACAATTTAATTTCATTAATTTTCTGCACTAACGAGAATGCTAACCACTCCTACCTACATGATACATTATTAACATGATATTAGAATCATTATTACCACTGCTAAAATCACTTTTATCAATATTATTATTATTAACAAAATACATATATATATTTACTAAAGTTAATATAAACCTCAAACGTCAAACGCCGAAGCGTTACTCACGAACCTGAAAAGATAAAATTGTATTATGCGTAGCATAAGGAACGCGAATCCAAGCGAGATGCGAGTATTGTACGATCTGAAAGAGAGAAAGAGAGAGTCAGATATACCATATTAACTGTTAGACGAAGAGAGCAATATCTTTTATACTTTAGACATGCTAATAATGATCTTAATTGTACTATTGAATTATTCTACTGTATGTAAGGTATGTCTGAAGAAACTTAAATAATATTCAACATATATTTGCACATTTTTAAAATTATAATATTAAAGATTTCTTATTTTCCTTTATGATAAAAGTCATATTGAAATTTCATAATGAAAGTAGGTATCGCTCTCAATACAAATCGCTGTTAGACTAGAGAATGAAAATAGAATTCAGACGAGTCACCTGTATGACTCATTCGAGTGAATCTAGTCTTCGTATAGACCATATATGGACATGTCGAAGCAGAACGCAACGCATGACCATATAAGGTAATGAATTTCAAGACATCACCCTCTGACTCATTGCTGGCAAGCGAGCCACACCCCTAGAAGTAGACTCACATCCGCTAGACAACGCCTTATGACTCATTGTAACGAGGTGCGGTCACCTCCCACTACCGTTTCCAAAATTGTATAAAAGCAGAATCTTTCACCCTCTCGACGGAGAGTGTGGAACGAGCCAGGAAAGGTCACATATCTTATACTTGTTCCATCCTCTCACATAAACCACTTGTATCGTAAAAGTTCTACAATAAATATCATACTCTTTTATATCAAAAGAAAGATAAAGATTATTGAATTACCTACCTTCGACGGATCCAAGGAGCCATAATCTACATCGCCGACCAACAGCTAATTATCCTGGGGTTTTACCTCCTTAACTGCAAGAAGAACCCATAAAAATTGATTTCGACGGAGACGTTCTGCCGGATCGAGCCACCTCGCATCACCCAGGACGTCACAGGGGCATGAGTGTTCTCGGAATACTTGTAGTCATTATCTGGATGATAAGCAGGACTTCTTGGATTAGCAGTACTGCGAATTTATTTTATGCACGATGCTACCGTGACAAAGGAACCAAGGGACCTACCCCTTGCTCCTCAGTAGAGAATAAAAGCCGAGACACCGAGCCCAAATGCAAACAGTCTGGCTCAAGAACAGAAACGCTTCAGAGTGATCTACGAGAAGAAGCACAAGAAGCAGAGACGCACGGACGATTTGAGAAAGCACAACAATAATTCGTAAGTGACCAAACCACACGACTCCGTACCAAAATTTAGTCTTTGGTTTGTGCTCACTTCACAGGATGAGAAGGAGCAGCTATAATCATAGCAACAATTATAAACGTTGGCATAGGATACTAGGACGACTCCGCCGGATCATTTTGACCATGCCTGGAATCGACGAAAATCTACCGATGGACCTAAGCAGTCGTACCGACGATCGCCAATTTCAACGCAGCGAGGACCACCGGAGCGCGACACCAGATCTCCTGGCGTCGACGTCCATCCCAACATGGACCGTGACTGGCCCGGCCCAACTGATCCTGAGGTCTTTGCCTAACCTCAGCGTCCGCCGACACCGGCGAACATTATCTACGAAGTGCCGCGGATGTCAGTGGCATCCGTGGAAGCAGCTCTAACCCCCGGAATGGAGAATTTGATTGACGAGGTGCTCGACGAGATCAACCGTGAGTCTCCCGTCGATGACAGCTTGGGCAGCAAGGTAACAGGCACCGTCAGACTGCCTGATGTCTCCAGACCTCCGCCCCGTTATGCCAACATTCCAGCAACGCAGACGAGCCACGAGTACGTGGCAATGGGATCATCTACACGAGCGGAAGCATGCAGCAGCCGTGGGTCGCAATCTCTGAGCGGCCTGAGCACATCAATAAGCAGCTCGGTCGCCTTAGGAGAGCCATGTGGATCGTACGACCACTTCGCTGAACCTGCAAATAAACATCATATAATAGGTGAGCGCCCTATGCTTCCTATACCGCAGGGCTCGCCACCCCCTCCTACACAATTACCGTTACCGATACCTATCTATTATCGCGATTATTCAGATCCGCTAGTGAGACCGCCTACGATTTTATATGTCACTCTGCGTGGTATGCGCAAGTCGCCGCAGAACTCGCGCTGTGTGCAGATTGTGCAACGAGTGAACACACATTTTGTATTTACAATCGACCAAACGCCGTATGGCGCCAATTACATCTCCTTTCGCGCACTTTTGTCCATCCAACCTTACGGCCATACCATTGCGGCCGGTGTTACAAATTATTGATAAAAACCAAACGCGCCATAGATTGTCATGAGTGCCGCACCACAATAATAGATTTGCACGGGCGTACCGAACATTTGACTTATCAGATTCTGTGCGAGGCGGTTATCCCTCGTGGAACGCGTTAAACAATACACGATGCATACTTTATAAACGCATCATCTCCGGGAACAGTGGCCCGGAACAGCGATACCAGCTCCCGAGAAACCTAGCCAGAGGGTCGGCGTCAACGGCCGACGACATCGACGTCACCCGGACGTTGTCTACAGGAAGAACACCCAAATTCATCATTAGGGGCATCTCCGAGGAGGTGCGCATGGGTCGACGTCGTCCGCGTCGAACAGTTTCCGCGAGTGAAAACCTGGTGCAGCGGTACCGAGGAAAAAAAGTTCTCGCACTGCGTTGCGCGTGGAAATTTCCACGGGAACCTTCTAGAACGGGCATAAGTGAGAGATGCGCAAAAGGGCACGCGAGAAAGTAGTGAAAATCATCGTGTTTTCGCATGATCGCGCCAGATGTGCCGGCCGCGAACAATAGACGATCGAGAAAGTTTCGAGGAGTGGGAACGATCCGGCATAAGTGGGGAGCCCAAGCGAGAGCGACCGCTCGAGGCAGTCTCTCGGGTATAGCCGTGGCGAACACACGTATCACACTCTGTACGATCGGCATACGTGTTATACTTTACAACCGAGAACTCCCGCGTACTATCGCGTAAAATTACTCGTCTTAACTAACAGCGAGGGGCAATTAATTGCCAAATACAATTGAGTGTTAGCAACAATACGCGAGTTGAAATTCGGATACATTGTTAATTAACGGAAGTGCAATTATCGAGTATATAACAACCACGGGCATTGGGTCACGCGGATACGGAATATTGTGCGGACATTATTAATTATTGTATTTAACCACCGAATACTCGTTCGTTACATCTGCGCACGAACATTGTATGATAGAGTGATGATCACGGCCGAATGCGTGATCATAGTTTAACAATCACGAGGCTCAAAGTCCTCCGATCGGAATAATTATATGAAATAAAAGCATCGTATCGACTAAACGAATAAGCCGAGATACGCAATTTGAATAATTGTGCAACTTAAAATAAAGCGACATTCACACCGAGGCGAGAAACTCGCGTTGTGAGACACCTTTATGATATTGTGAAACGGCCTGTAATGTTGAAATGATGATCTGGAATTAAAGATTAATTAATTCTGAAACAAATTCTCTTGATTAATTATAAAAAATAAAATTATCGATACTTACCTTCTACTTACCTTGTCCTTCGGCGATGATCCAACGTTGGCCAGCGGCAATCCGGTATGCGATGTAAAGCGAGGATCCGGGGAAGCAGAGCAGCAACAGAGCAGCGATCCATCCGAGGCGGGAACCTGAAAGAAAGAAGCGAATTAGTACGTAATTAAAACATAATTATCGGGACTTACCCTTATCTGGTATGCGAGGTAAAGCGAGGATCCAGAGACGGGTAACGGCAACGGCGATCCATTCCGGGCGTCGATCTGCAACAAAACATAAAATAATTATCACATAATTATTTTATAATTACTTACCTCTATCTGGTATGCGATGTAAAGCGAGGATCCAGGGATGAGAAGCAGCAACGGTGATCCATCAGGGACATCAGCCTGAAATAAAATTCAACTAATTAGGATATAATTAATTTATCCTGACTTACCTCTATCTGGTATGCGATGTAAAGCGAGGATCCAGGGACGAGAAACAGCAACGGTGATCCATCAGGGACATCCTTTTGAAACAAATAAATCCTATTAGCGTCTTGCGAATAATCGGGGCGATTAATGCGATTAATGCGAACACTTACCTTCTCGGTAGTCTAAGGTAAAACCGAGTGGCGACCGTTCGATAGGAATATTATCCGCCGGAATCGGGCTCAACACGTGCCGTCCGGTCACAACCTAACGGAGAATGAATCGCAGCTCTCGGCGAGCGAACTTGTCAAGACCTACTCGCAAATCGACACGACGTTATTTAGAACATAACGTTACGCAGAACATAAAAATTTAAAAATTTTTTTATTTCTGTCACAGTAGTTATAAAGTATCGTATTCCACAATAGTTCATGATTTCCGCATTATTCAATAAGTTCCTTTGTGTCATCAAAGGAACAAACTTTTGCCATCTCGGTTTTTACTCTCAACATGTAGCTCTCAAAATACGAACAGCGTTCGAGCTTGGCGAGCTGATCTCCGAAAGTAAAATAACGTCGTGTCGATTTGCGAGTAGGTCTTGAAAAGTTTGCTCGCCGAGAGCTGCGATTCATTCTCCGTTAGATATTCTCCAGAAATATGTCTATTTGCGAGAATCAATCTCGAGAGCTACTCTCGAGAGTTTTACTCGCAGGTGGACACGCACCATTAAAGTTATTCTAACATAAACAAAAGTTAAAGTAAAGCTTGGTAAACCTCGTAAACTTTTACATGCAAAATAATTAAATTTACTAAAATTAAATGTTTCTATTACACATAATTCAAGCTAAACTAATTAATATTATCTAAGGCGTAAGACGCTACGGCAATGCCTATGCAATACGTGTGCTATCTGTTACTACGTTTACGCGAGCGCGTTACTTCTGTAGTAACTTACGATAATTCACTCGTTTACGCGGAGTAAATAATTGTAAGTTACTACAAAATCCCGTTTACGCGAAGGAATTATCGTAAGTTTAGTATGGGCTGGCTCTAATACTTTTTCGCCGCAGTGTATAACATCTGTCGCTCGACGTTCGCCGCGCCGCGCCGCGCCCCGCTCGCCGCTCGTCTTTCGACCCCCACGCTCGCCGCGCGCCGGGCATTGTGCCAGCCCAGCCACCGCCGAGGCCCGCCTCTATCGCTCTTTGTGCGCTCATTCGCTCAGACGTTTTATTTAATAACTCGTTAACTATTGCGAATTTTGCAAAATGGTACGAGACTTTTCTTTTCAGTTTGACCCAATCTACCCCCCATATTCGGGTGGTTACTTTTATATCGAACACCCTGTATATATATGATATGCTATATATAATATTTTATTACAAATAAATATTAACAGTAAAAATAAATCATAATTTTTATTATATATACCTATTTAAATTGTTTAATTAGAAATTAACCTCAGTTTCATTATGTGGCCAAAACTAGTACTTATTGTGGCAAAAACTGGTGTTTTAGTGGCCAAAACGGTGAAATCGGAACTTATGATATAATTTTTATTTTTGAAATATTTATTTAAATTTATTTGTTTGCCGATCTTAAGTTTCTTATCTAAAAGATTCTTAAGAATATATTAAAGTAGTTAAAAGCGTTATATAACAAAAAGAATTTAATTAAAACGTATTTATTTCGTCAAAAATCCTTAAAGTGGCCACAAACGGTGCACTGACCCTGTATAAAGTAAAGCTAAAGGAGAGAGATATTGTGTAGGTGCAGCCACCTATGTATTTCATATTGCGGTAGGCCAGGCCGCGCGGTAGGCTTAGAATGGTAACACTGCGCGCAATAGGCGCCGACCACGTTGCGTCCCAGGCGGCCCGGCGTAGGGCGTTTGCGCGCTTGCGTGAGCATGTTGGGAGGGGCGCGCAGCCCGGACGAGCGGGCATTCGTCTTCCGGATGTCTCGCGACACACACCCGTTGTATTCGGTGTTCTATAATTTCATAATTGCGTCATTCTTTTCTGCAGTAATAGTACATTACAATTCTTTTTATAACGAATCTTGTTATATGAGAAAGAAATACCTCAGTAAAAATTCAAAGTAAATTCTGCCATATCTTTAAAGAAAGGATCCTTTCTTACTAATTACCTTTTTCTTTTCATTATAATTGATACTACTTATGTTCAACGTTTCATATATACATTTTATATTGCACATTTGTTATTCAAAATTCTATATGCGATTAACTCGTTCTCATTGTAAGAATACTGGTAAGGTTTTGTGGCAGTTTTCCTTACCCTTGCAACGAATGTTGGTATTCCTTTAATATTTCTGGTATTTAAAAGTTTCTTTTATTCAAATAAATAACGATACGCAATATCTCTCTCCAAACAATGTTCGTTACATTTGTTCCTTCCTCATCTAAATCACGAGACCAGGCTCGTGCGCGAGCTTGTACTAAACAGACCCTATGTATTACGCAAATTTCAAATTGCTTTAACGATATCGCGTTTTCTTCACCGCTCCCTTCCGCACTCAATCTGACGCTTGACGTTATCGCTCGCTCTCGTTCCTAACCACACCTCGCGCTGGAGCATCTCGGCGTTCCCGTTCGTTTCCTTATCGCGCTATCGCCCCCCCCCCCCGTATCGCGCTCTCGCTTTCGCTCGCTGTTTCTCTGTTTATCGCGTTTCCGCAACCGGCCGCATTATTACGCGCTCGGTATTATCGCGCTCCCGCGACCGGCCATTTTCGCGCACTCGGAGCTTATAATGTACGAATATAATACGGGGCAGGTATGTTAAAAAGGAACACCGTTGTTCATAGATTTTACGTCGATCTTTATTCAATAAAATATAGATAGAAGGATATATATATATAAATAAAGTAAAATAAACGAGTAAACACAATATAATAGACAATATATATGAAATAAAAAAACGAGTAATACAATAACAAAAACGATTAATACATTTAATTATATTAAACGAGTAGTAATATATGTTTTTTTACAAAAATTTATAAAATAATTAAATTTGCGGAGTCGATGCTGGCGAGATATTCGCGTCGCTCGATCCACCAATCGCGCAACTTCATCACGTTCTCCATGGCGCAGCACCGTTGATGACGCCGGCAGCGAAACGCGCGATCGGCGCGAAGAAACTCCAACCGATCGACGTCTTCGTACTCTGCGTCGACGGTCACGATCGTCGCGTCGACGTCGCCGAGAATCTCCTGCAGCCATCTCTTCTTCTCGAGACCTTTTACGTAGATTCGCGCGCTGGGCTCCTCTCTCTCCCACAACACTTCCAGGTTGTCGCACACCGCGCGTCGAATGATCGTCTTCGCCTGGCGATAGTCCGTGTCACCGTCCTCCCAACGAAGGCCATGATGGTTCGCTATCAACCAACTGGCCCTCGCTTTCTCGGAGCTCGTCAGCAGATCCCAACTCATCGGCGCGCGAAACACGTGAAGCGCGAGCACGCGCGTCTCGCTTCGCAGCACGGCCACCTCTTTCGCGACGAATCTGTCGCCCACCGTGAATCCCTGTAGGTCGACGAAGATCGTCGTCGTTGTTGCCGCTGTTGCCATTGCGTCGGCGCGCGTTGGAAAAAATTAGAGAATAGACGTTCGTTTAAGTTGCTCGTTCCTAACAGAGTCTGAGGAACGATGGAAGGAACCCGCGAATTTATATATTCCTCGTTTCCGGGATAAAGCAACCTTACAACTACATTTTTCCGTTTCCCGGACGAGGTATCCTCACAATCGCATTTTCCGTTTCCCGGATGAGGTATCCTCACAACCTCAATTTCCGTTTCCCGGATCGGATGAGGTATCCTCACAACCTCAATTTCCGTTAAATAATTTTGCGCACCACGTTGGTCAGCGGACTGCACTCGATGACGCGATCGTGAACGATGAGACAAAAGGCGGTGGTTTTCGGCGGAACGTTTTCCTTGTTTTCGAACTCGATGCGCACGTCCACGGTGGCGCTCTTCACCGATTCGTTTTGACGGGAACAATCGATCACTGCGAGCGGAGCTACCCGCGCGAATTCGCGCGGGGAGAAGAGCGCGTCGTCGCGACCGTCCCCGTAGTACGGTCTTCGAAATTTCGCGTACATCTCGTACAGCACGGCGAACTTGTCGCTCTCGAAATCCACGTTCACGTCGTCGTAGGGATAGAATTCCGAGTTGAGATACAATTTCACGTTGGCGAGCGCGCAATGATCGAACCTCGAGGCGTCGCCCGCGAATTCGTTTCGCCGTCCGGTCTGCAGCGCGAATATGACGTATCGCGGCTTCTCCAATTGCGGCGCGGCTTTCACGGCCCACGAATGCTTGGTCGTGCTCTGCAGCAGGGGAAATTCGTACAGGTCCCAAGAGCGAAAGCCCGCGCTCAGAAATCGTCCGCTCTCCAACGTTCGCAACAGCGATAATTTAGTCACGTCGTTTAGCGCCACGTGAGGCATACGCCATTGCACCTTCAGCAACGTAATTTTAGGATCCTTGGCCGGATCTCTCGGCACGGTCTTCTTCGGATCTACGACGCAGTTGTGGTCGCTACGAGAGCGTATCAGGATAAGCTCGTGTCGCGCGTTTATCACCACGCGTCTGTAGTCCTCGCAGAAACCTAAAAGAATATTCAAAGGTACGCAAAAGTTGAATTGATGGGACGCGTTGTTCAGATTCGATTCGCTCGTCGGATAACTTCATCCGGCGTTTTGCAGTCTTCTGGCTCGTTCGATGGTCAGCGACACGTAGTTCTTTATCGTGCTGGTTATGCCGACGTTTCTACACCGGTCGATCTCCACGCCGTCGAGCTCGTATCGAATTTCGTCGAACATAAACGCGACGCAGTTGTTGACTAATTTCGCGTATTGTTCCTCATTCGTCGCGCCGTCGTCGTTGAGTCGTCCCTCGACGTACAGGAAACTGTCGCACGGCAGCGTATACAGATCCTGCTGCTGTATGGGTATTCGTATCTCGTCGTTGTGCCCGAACGTCGTGTTGACGTACGGGTTATACGTGTGAGTCTCGATTCCGACGATGCGCTCGTCGAAGATCGGCTCACCGCCGATACTCAGGATGTCGGCCATGGTTTTTCCTCTCGAGGTAAAAACGACGCGGCGGCGACGCGTTTCTCACGGCGAGACCCAGCGATCGTAGGAACCTGACGTTGGCGTTGCTGAGAACGGCTCTCCCTCCTCCTCCGCCTCTTCTCTTTCCTACGCTTCCGATCTCGTCGTAGAACGGGCTAGCTCGCTCGTTCGTACAATTCGCGCTAGATCCGTTCAGAACGAGCATCCCTCCTCTCGCTCTCTCTTCAGGGATACGCGCACACACACACACTAACCGTGACGACGACGTACGTGCAGTCTAATCGTTATCTCCTCGCCGCGAAAGTCGATCAGCCGATCTTTCTGATCCACGACTCGCACCGTGATATCGGTGACGTTTCGCGCGACGATCGGGAGGTAAATGATCTGCGTCGGAGTCTCCGACAGTTTATATCCCGGTGGAACTTTCGGCGCGAATTCGTGTATCGCGTGCACCGAGCGTCCGTTGCTGTACGCTCCCGCGGTGATACTGCACTCGATGCGAATTATGTTCACGCTCATGACGTCAACGGGTCCGTCGGAAACGTACCATTTGTTCGGTTTTAGGATACGATCGCTCGAGAAACCCAAAAGAGAACCGATGTTGTTCGGTTTTGTAAAATTCACTCGGTAGGCGCACTTTATCTCGCTCCTCATGGTATTCTCGTTGGCGCGAAGATCGAGCACTCTATCGCCACCGTCGTCGTCCCCGTATATGTCATAACCGTCGCCATCGTCGTCGTCGTCTTCGTCCTCGTATACGTGATAAACCTCGTCGTCGGCTTCGTCCTTCTCCGTTCGGTTTTTTTCTTTTACCCGTCCAGCGTCGTCGGTCTGCGGTTTTCCTCCTTTCTCCTTAATTTTGTCTCTCTCGCGGGCGCGACGTTCGCGATAGAGAAGAGCAGCGCGCAGATATCTGCTCACGGCTCGCAGCTCGTACGAACCTTCCGGAACGACGATTCTCCGGTCGTCCTCGCCGTAGTAGAAGCGATTGTTCGCGGACGTAACGTTCGGTATCGAATTGTACGTCTCAAAAGTCGCCAAACCCAGCTCGTATTCGCCGTCGCTCAGATCCAAAGCGGGAAAGTGACTCGCCGTGAGAACGCTGCTGGTCCCGGTCAACGTGAGCGTCAGCGACATCGCGGGAGAACGTCGATCGTCCGCCGCTCCCCCAATCGATCTCGCGAAGAAATCGCAGGCACAGCTGTCCGCAGATTCTCTGATCGAATGTCTGGAACGCGCGACGATTGTACGTCACGACCGCGCTCTCGCCGCCACCGTCGCCGAGATACCGCGCGAGATCCCTCGGCGGACGGAGATTTCCAAACGCGTCGAAGTAGATCGCCGAGTTCCCTTTTTTCGCGTAAGCGACCCAATGCGTGCCCGGGCCCACCGCGTCGTCGAGATTCACGATGCCGCACTCCGCGCGTCGCACCCTCGACGGCAGAGCGTCGCGTATAAACACCCCGCGGAAGAACGGTATGCGCAGGCGACGCGCCGATCGATCGAGTTGCTCGTCAGTCGTGACGCCGTACGGAGGTAGACGCGCTAACCTCGCCTTCTTCCGCAAGGTTTTTTTTTCACCGACTTTTTTCGCGCCACCTCCGCGTTTTTTATACGGCGCGAGGTACAACCCGCGACACATCGCGCGATTGTGTCGCTGCAATTCGTCGAGCTGTTTTTGCGCCGCTTTGTTGGCGCTCACCGCTTTGGCCACGCCGGCCGCGCCACCGATCAAGGAACCGAGAGCGCCCAACATCGGTAGAAAGGGCAAGAAGCCGCCGCGTTTCGCCGTCGGAAGTATCCTCCGCTTCTTCCTTCTCGTCTTCGCGCTTCTCCTCAATCCCGTTCCTTTTCTCGTTTTCCTTTTGCGTTCCATACCCATGCCCAGCTTCGTCTTCGTCTTCATAGCCGCCCATACGGCCGCCGCGGCGAGTCTCTCACCGGCCGTGGAATCCCTCGCGGTGACGCGCTCGCGCGCCCTCTCGGCGAGCCGTCGATCGGCGACGTGTCGCTCGGCGAGCTCGCCGCTTCGCGAATACGCGACGTCGTGCTCTCGACACGCCGCGTCCAACGGATTGATGCCTTCTTCGCCGCGCGCTAGTCTCTTCGCTAGACGCGTACCGGGCCCGCAAAACTGATAACCGGGTATGTGCAGCTCGAAGGGAAGAGCGTTTATCGCGCGATTGAGTAGACCGGTGCCGCGCATTCGGTCGCGATTGCGGGAGGAGGATTCGTTTCTTCTTAGTTCGAACGGGAAGTCGATGACTCACCGTTCATAGGGGGAAAGCGATTGCACTCGTGGCAGTCCTTGATGAGCGGCGGCGGACCGTCTATGTGCGTTCGCTGCCACGGACGATTGTAGTGTTGCATGCACGGGCGATATCTCTGCACCTCGGGATCCGTTTGTATATGTTTCGGCAAACAGTCCCACAACAGGTGCACGTATCTCCCAAATTGACGCAACAGAAGGACCTTTGGAACGTATTGCAACTCCTCCGCCGTTAGATTGAGAATTTCGTAACTGTCCACCAGTATGGGAAACACACGGCTGTGAGACATCTCACCGATGCGCGCGAACGATTCGTTGCTTTTAGAAAATAAATTTTTTGTACGGATACGGCGACACGCTCGCGCTACTTATACCCGCGCGCGAGGCGTTTGCGCACGCGCGACGAAACGAAACGACGTCCGCGCTTCTCTCCCCATTTCCGGCGATCGAGAGACTCATCGCGAACGAACCGTGCGGAAATCGCGCTCGCGGAAAAAACCCGTGAGAGAAAGAGAGAGAGGGCAAACATGCGATTCGTGCGACAGACGGCGACGTTAGGAGTCTCGAATCTGGATCGCGAAACGTCGGCGGGGTCGGGCGCGACCAAGAGAGGAAACGGAGAATCGCGCCGGCACGGTCCTCTCCTTCCGAACGTCGTCCGTTGCATCATTTGCGGTCCCTCCAATTGCGGTAAGACGAACGTTCTGCTGAGCCTGCTGGAACAACCGCACGGTCTCCGTTTCGAGAACGTATACGTGTACTCGAAATCTCTGCAACAATCGAAGTATCGATACCTCGAACGATTGTTCGAGCCTATAGACGAGATCGGCTATCACGCGTTTTCCGACAATCGCGACGTCGTTCCGCCCGACGAGGCGCTTCCCGACTCGGTCTTCGTCTTCGACGACGTGGCCTGCGACAAGCAGGACAGAATGAGGGAGTACTTTTCTATGGGCCGACATTCGAATATTGATTGCTTCTATCTCTGTCAGACGTACGCCAAGATACCGAAACCTCTCGTGCGTGATGACGCAAATCTGCTGATCCTGTTCAGGCAGGACGGCACCAATCTGCGACACGTGTACGACGATCACGTGAACATCGACATGTCGTACGACGAGTTTCGCGCCTTCTGTCGCGAGTGTTGGCGGCGCACCTACGGTTTCGCCGTGATAGACAAGGACAGCGCGTTGCGAGGCGGACGGTACAGACGGGGCTTCCACGACTTCGCCGTGCTGTAGGGCCGATCAGTGCGCCTCGCCGAACGACGCGAGTATGAGCGCGATCGCGGAGGAGAGAACCGCGCGAGAGATAGCCAAGACGCGCGCCTCGATTTGCAGGAAGTACGCCGCTCTCAGGGCCGGGAAAATGGAGAGCGAGATCGCTCTGGAAAAGAGGTACGAGCCTATCGTCAAACCTCTGAAACGGCTCGCCGATGACGTGGAACGTAGGGGTAAAGGACCGGGCAAGATCGACGACGACGACGGCGCTGGCTTTACGTTCGCGAAAAAGATAAAAGCGACGAAGAGAGCGAAGAAGGACAGCGAGAACGGCGACGACGACGACGACGACGATGCTGGCGCCGACCTGGAGCGCGATTACGGGGAGGACGACGACGTATTCGCGCCAATCAGGACAACCACGACGGCGGAAAAAAGAGAGTCGCGTCCGGCACGGCTGAGTTCGGCTCCCGCGACGACGACCGCGATGAGCTCCACGCCGACCCGCGCCGATTCGGTCCAGTTTTTACCCAGAGAACGCGAGATCGTCTCGGAGACGACGACTCCACTTCCCACGTTGGAGACGTCCGCCGGGAAATCTTTGAGTACGGCGGAAAGTCGCGACGCTCTGATTAGCCAACTAGGACCGTTAGGGCGGGAATACTTGGGCGCTCTTCTGGGCGGCGACAAAAACAAGGAGATCGACATCGTTTACGGAGTGCATTTCGGCGAGAAAGGCACGATGCTGGGTAACAAGCGATTTGACGTGAACCCGGATGACTCCATGGTCATCGACGGTGTACGGTACAAAGGCACGCGCGGCCTGTACGAGTTGATCTTCATGGGAAAACCCGACGCTAAAATCTACACGGAGAAGGACAAACTAACGTACAGAAGTATACTTTTCTCCACCAGCGCTCACAAACGCGGCAGCAAAGCCGACAATCCCGTCAAGGGCAACAAGGGACCGAAGTACAAAAATATAATAGCGCCGCTCGTAAACCTGTCTCACAGAGTTGGAACTACGAAGGGTGCCGGGCTACCGTCGGCCATGCGACTGACCGACAACGCTATCGATTACGTTCACTGGGACGATCCCAACGAGCTGGTCGATAGACTTCGACTGCTGGACGCCTCTCGTCGGGCCGGCAACGACGCTCACGACAACGAAATCCTGTCGATAATCGAGGAACTTCGCGAGGCCGGCTTCGTCATAAATTGATCGGTCGCGTCGGTCGCGACGGCAGTGCGAGTCGCGCGCCCGCCAGCGCGATGTCCGTGAACAAATTCGGCATGTCTCTGACGAATCGGGGCAGCGGCGACGGAGTCGACGGTGCGTCCACGGTAAGATTGCGCTCCTCGATCGAGTCCCTGCGCAATTACGCGCGCAACAACGCGCTCTTCATGAGCGAGGATTTTTACGACGCGAGGGAGCGCAAGATACGAAGAGTAGCCGCGCCGGAGATCGACACCGACGCGACGAACAGGAGTTACGTCGAGGACGCGATCGAACGATCGAAGAAAAGCGCAACCGAAAAATTGAACGGTAGGATAGTGGCGGTGGAGAACAAGGCGGAGAGAAATTTGAAAAACTAAATAGCGAAAGTGAGGGACGCAGCGCTCCTCATTCGTTTAAACTTTTACGAAGCGGATCAGAACAAGATACGACACGTAGCCGCACCGGAAATCGGCACCAACGCGGCGAACAAGACCTACGTAGATAGCGCGATCGGACGGCTCAAGAAAGTCGTGACTGACCGGTGAGATCGAGAAGAAAAACGCGACCGAAGAATTGAGAAGCGGAATCGCGACGCTGAGGAACGACGCGCTCCGTTTGGACGAGGAATCCTACGGCGCGTAGCCGCGCCGGAGGTCGGCACCGACGCGACGAACAGGAGCTACGTAGAGGGCGCGATTGGGCAGCTAAAAAGCGTTTTAATCGAAGAGATAAAAAATAACAACGCGATTAGAGAATTGGGGGGGGGGGGCGGAATCGCGACGCTGGAATACGTCGCGCTCCGTTTGAACGCTCAGGATTCCTACGACGCGTCGGGGCGCAAGATACGACGCGTAGCTGCGCCGGAGGTCGGCGCCGACGCGGCCAACAGGAGCTTCGTCGAGGGAGCGATCGCGGAACTCGGAAAGACTTTGAGTGACGTGATAAAAGAATTTAAAAAAGAGTTCGTTACCGTAAAAAATACCGCGGATAGGCACGAGGTTGAAATCATCGCGATCAAGACCGTTTTAAAGCTTCTCAAACAAAATGAGCGTGGAAAAACGTAGACTTGTGGAAGAATTGCACGCGCCGGCGCGAAAAAACTTTCCTCGCCGCCGCGTCGTGGTGCGCGGTTACGACGACCTGTGGCAGGCCGACGTGGTCGAGATGCGCCTCTATTCGCGCGCAAACGCGGGTCACAATTACATTCTGACGGTCATCGATGTGCTGAGCAAGTACGCCTGGGCGATCCCGCTCAAGAGCAAGGGCGGAAAGGAGGTCGCGACGGCTCTCCAAAAGATCTTTCGCGAGGACGCGCGACACCCCAGGAATCTGCAAACGGACAAAGGAAAGGAATTCTACAACGCCGACGTGCGCAAAATCCTCGACGAGCGCGAGGTGAATCACTACTCCACGTATTCGGTGATGAAAGCGTCGGTGGTGGAGAGATTCAATCGCACGCTGAAGAACGACATGTGGAAGCTCTTCACGCTCCAGGGATCGTACAGATGGATAGACTTGCTGCTGCGCCTCTTGTTGAATTACAATCGTCGCAGACACAGAACGATCCGAATGCGTCCGGCGGACGTGACGTTCACCGTCGCCGAAAAACTGCTGCGCACGGTGTACAGTCGCGCGAAGATAGCCGCGCCGGCGAAATTTCGAGTCGGCGATCCGGTGCGCGTGAGCAAATTCAAAACGATCTTCGAAAAAGGCTACACTCCTAATTGGACCACCGAGATCTTTCGCATAGCCCAAGTACAAAGGACCAATCCCGTTACGTATCTGCTGAAAGACGTTCGCGGAGAAGCGATAGCCGGAGGATTCTACGAACACAAGTTGCTACGCGTCTCCAATCCCGACGTCTATCTCGTGGAAAAAGTCCTGCGCAAGCGCGGCAATCGAGCGTTCGTGAAGTAATTGGGAATGGACAGTTCGCACAATTCGTGGATAGATAAGGCGTCTGTATTGTAAAAAGATATACTTAGACATTTGTAGACACACGCAACGCTTACTTTATTGTTAATAAAAGTTTACACATTCGTTGATTTGTTTCTTACGTGTTATTGATTTTTACGATAAAACAATTTTTAAAACGTATAATATTGTTTTTTTTTTACAACAGTATTCCGTAATGTCCCTACGGAAGCGTTTCCTCGCCGTTCAACGTCATGTATCGCTTGTCGTCGTGCGGACTGAGGGCTAGTTTTTGCTCCGACACGGTGTTAACCTCGTGCAACGTCGAGCGTATGCACGACTGGCGCGTCTTCAGCTCGCGCGCGTTCCGCAGGCACGCCACGTAATCCTCGAACGTGATCCTCTTCGCGACTACGCTTCTCTTAACGCCCTTTATTCTCTTGGTGTCGTTGCGTCCGAGTACTTTGTAAGTGTACATCTTCGCTCTGAAGCCCACGAACTCCGTCATGATCACGCCGTTGTTCTCGTCCTTCATCAAACCGGGCACCTTCCTGTTGACGCGCGGCATACCCTGCGCGTTATTCTCCGCGTAATCGCTCGTGTCGAACCTGTGTATATCGCGTTTAGTCGTGTAGTCGTGCGTCGGTACGTGCCTGTTGTTGGCTCGCGCGTTTTTGAGCGAACATTGACTGAGGCCGCCGCGTATTCCGCGTTCCACAAACAGCACCATGTCGATGTCGGTGAGCAGCTCGAAACGCACGCCGGTATACCTCAGCATGGCGTCCCACGTGTATCCCGGCAACGTGTAATAATGCGCGGGATCAAGCCCATAACTCGCTGAACACGCGTCTCGAAAATTTTCAAATATATCCGCCAGAAGAAGCACGTCGGTCTTCAGATAATCCCGTGTGTTGATCCTTCATCATAAAAATCACGAACACTGCCACAAACCATACACCAACATGTTTTAACGTATGAGTCCAAAGCCTCCCAATTATGTTCTGTTCTAGTGATATGCGATATAGAATGCTTGGGACACCATGTGTCATTGCCAGCAAGTACGTTTCGAAATCCAACTTCTCTGTCGCGAAGCAAACGCACCATCGACGAGCAATAGTGTTTGTCCGTTCCCATACTATATTTTTTACAGATATATTAACTCTCAACTGCGCGAGTAACTCTCGACTGCGCTCTAGAATCCTCGTAGAAGAAACCGTTTGCCGCGCCGTTCGCGCGCCCGTTCAATTTATACCCCCGTTCGTTATCTCAACGGAGGACGTACCCCTGCAGGATGCGCTCTTTCCCGGAATGACGACAACCGCTCGCCGCATCCTCCGAAAAAAACAAAAAAAGGAAACGACGAGAGCGACCTCGAACAAGTTCGGACATACGTTAAAAAAATAATCGCGAATCGTACGAATCGAGCGGACGAAGAGATGAGTCGTCTCCCTCGATCTCGATACGTCGGGATGGGTCGGAAAACCACGTCCGGAACGTCGAGAGGAGCGACTTCGAACGAGTTCGGGCGAGTCCGGACGCGCCCGGACGCGCGCAAGCGAAAAAAAATTAGCGCGCGATTTTCCAAAACGGTTGGTAACGGCGTGAGCGCCACTCTGAGCGCCCTCCCTTGGAACGCCCGCGTCCCCGCGCCGAGCCCCCGTTGGCGGCCCTGCGGCGCGATATTCCCTATTTCCCTATTTACCCGCCTAGGGAATTTACTCCCAACAAGGTCCCCACAAATACCAGTAAACAGCCGTCCCCCCGCGTCGCGCTCTCCCCCTCGCTTAGCAATCTTTTCCCCCCGCGTGCCCCCCCCCTTGACCATAAACACCGTCCCTCGACCCCCTCGCCTACCGCTTACGGCGTTCCCCCCGCGGCAGCGAGGCACCCCTCGAACCCCTTACCGCAAGCGAGATCCCTGAGCCTCGGAGTGGCTGTTACTCTCCTACTGTCGCAGCATTCGGCATTGACGTTCGAACGCTCCGAAACGCCAAATGCCGACATTATAATATCTTGCCGACGCCTACGTCACTATAACACGAATACCAAGGTAAACGGAGCAATTTGCTCGGACAAATTCGACGGCCCCGGCAACGTGCTCGCCCACGCGTCTCTCCCGACGGACCAAGCGGGTTTCGTCTCCGAAGTGCACGTCGATGGGGACGAGCCGTGGCACATTTACGTCAATAAACATCCCGCGGATAGGTTCTCCCTGCATTACACGCTGACGCACGAGATCGGCCACTCTCTCGGATTGGTGCACAACAGGCGCAAAACATCGGTGATGTTCGCGATACAGCCGGACCAGCAGTATCCTGTGAAGCTCGACCAAAACGACATCGCCGACATTCAACGTTTGTACGGAAAAAAGTACGAACGAGCCCCCGCGTCGGACGCCGGCGCCGCCGCCATCTCCAGACCTGTGCAGCCTCGATCGCGTGAACGGGATATTGATTTCGGAAAATCGAATGTACATCTCGTACAAGCGTTACGTTTGGTCGATCGATCTGGACGGTAGGACGTACAACGGACCTTTAGCCCTTTCGAATCACATGAGCTTTCTTCACGACAATTACACGCGCGTGACCGCCGCCTATCAATCCCTGTCCCGCGATCTCGTGGTGTTCGTAGATAATTTGGTATACTTGGTTCAATATCCGGAATTTAGTCTGCGGCCAGGTTGGCCGAAGACCTTGCAGGAACTCGGATTTCCCGAAAACACGTTGATCAACGGAGCGGTGAACACCCACAGAGGACGTTCCTTCGTGGTGTTCAACGGTAACGCGGTGGGCGAGATAGACGAATGCGACAAGGACAAGAGAGTCGCCAAATTTATGCCCCTCGAGGCGACGTTTCCCGGAATACCGACCGGCGTGACGTCAATCTTCCGCTACGTCGACGGCAATCTGTACTTCACCACTCGGGCACAGTTCTACAAATTCAACGAATTTACGAGGACCGTCTCGTCGGCCGGTAAATTCGATTTGCGGATACTAAATATCGTCTGCCTTAAGGCCGAACTGTTGCAGCAGTTGCGCGATCTCCTCGATCGAATCGTACGCCTCAACGATAACTCATTAACGTCAGCGGCGAGCGATTATTCGGACGATGACGACACCGGCGTTCGTCTCTCCGATCTCCGCTTCCGCCGAAGGAAGTAGAGGACCGCGCAAATTTCTCACACCACGCCACGCGCGACATAAGTCAGATCTTTCCTACTTATACCGATGTGTCCTCTCCAAGGCATCAGTGTCGCATCGTCGGCCGAATACGACGCGTCGGAAAAAAATTAGAAACGAACGGTTACTGCAGCGCGCAGCGCGAAATGTTTTCGACGTTGGCCGATCGACCCGCGCCGAGGGGTATTTCCCCTCCGGAAACGGCGGATTCGGAGGCGAACGACAACGGCAATAAAATACGAAAGATCAGTTTGATAGACGATCGTCATTATCGTCCTCATCGCCAGGAGTCGCGTCGCAGCTCTCATCCTCCCACCGACGCGCCCGTCGAAGACGATCGTCATTATCGTCGTCATCGTCAGGAGTCTCGTTCCAGCTCTCGCCCTCCCACCGACTTGCCCGTCGAGGTGCCCGCGGTGCGCGTCCTAACGACGCGCTATATCTGCTGACGACGACTGGCTACAAGTACATAGCCATAGGTATCACGATCAAGTCACCATGGTACAGCACAAACACCACGCCTTCGTACGTGGATATCGCCCTGGGAGACAAACAAGGCAGGGAGATCTCCCTGACGCTCGACATGTGGAAAGGGCTGGTCGAGCGCAAACGCGACATATTGTCGTGCATGGAACGCGGTCTCTCCGACGGAACTCGCCCCCCCTCGCTGATATCGATCGAAGGGATGACGCTGCGATTCGGAATGATCAACAACACGCCGATCCTACGTATGGAGCTACCCAACCTGGCTCGCGTGGCGATGGTGCTAAAAACCCTGCTCACGCTGCCCGATCTCCAATTTTGCGTCGATCGCGTCGTCCGGGCGCTGAGCGCGGCGACCGAAGAGGTCGACGCTAAGTATTCGCGCTATTGGGAGATAGTCGTCCACGCGAACAAGACGGGTACCTCTGCTCAAACTGGGATACTGAAGAGCGATTTCTTCGATCCTGACAACATCGTCGACTGCGAGATCGCCGCGCTGTTTTCGATCCTAATAATAATGTCGCGTCTACAAATATATATATTTATACGAGCGAAACAATGTAAACGCGCGTGTATTTTTTTTTAAATAAAATAAACTACGTATCTCATCTGTGCGCTCTCTCTTTCTTTTTTCCCTTTTTTGCCACATCCGTATACCTATCTCCGCGCGACCGCGCTTACCCTCGATGTCGCGGCGATCGCGTCATCCGCGACGCGGATCGAAACGACCTTCGGACCGAGAATAAAACGACGACGAAGAAAGGCGATCGAGACCCGCGAAACGAACGACCTTGAACGCATTTTTTTCCCGGAACGTCGAGAGGAGCGACCTCGAACAAGTTCGAACGAGTTCGGGCGAGTCCGGACGCGCCCGGACGCGCGCGAGCAAAAAAAATTAGCGCGTGATTTTCCAAAACGGTCGGTAACGGCGCGAGCGCCCCCCTCGGAACGCCCGCGTCCCCGCGCCGAGCCCCGTTGGCGGCCCTGCTGCGCGATATTCCTTATTTACCCGCCTAGGGAATTTACTCCCAACAAGGTCCCCACAAATACCAGTAAACAGCCGTCCCCCCGCGTCGCGTTTCCCCCCTCGTCTAGCAAATCGCTTAGGGACTTTTTCCCCCGCGTAGCCCCCCTCCGATGACCTTTAACACCGTCCCTCGACCCCCTCGCCTACCACTTACGGCGTTCCCCCCGCGGCAGCGAGGCACCCCCCGACCCCGCTAACCGCAAGCGAGATGCCTGAAGCTCGGAGTGGCTGTTACTCTCCTACTGTTTTCTTTCGCGATTTCGCGGACGCGGATTCACGCGTCTGGCGCCCAACAGCAAAATCGTTTCGCAAAGTGTCGGAGGTGCAAGGAAATCGTCGGAGAGGCCTGCCACCTTTCTCTCCGTTTCCCCTTTTGATCCGGCACACGTTTCGGCGCGGTCCGGGAGTGCAAAAAGCCGTGACAGCACATACATATTGGTAATATCATATAGGTATATAGCAGAACAATTTACATTCAACATTTACTGTAACACATACACTTACTAGTCAATGATACACATACTTATTGATAATATTATATAAAATTATAGCAGAAAAATTATGCATTTAAACATTTACTATAATATGCCGTGCCAACAGTGGCACAGATCGATATAAATGTCGCGATTTTACTTTTATGTCATTGAGTCTTCCACGCGGTTCTGTTTGCGTTAAATTACACAGTCAAAACGCTAATAAAAATGCTGGAAATATTTAATTACTTTCTTACCACATATTTATAAAAAAATATTTATACAAAAATGAGATAAGACATCTTATAAGATGTAATACCTTCAGTACAATGTACAGCGTATGTGCATTGTAAAAAAGTAAATAAATATTTTAAACATTTTTTATACTAGCGTTTTGGGCTCTATGATTCGACGCGAACTGAACCGCGTGGAAGACTCAATGGCGTATAAGTAAAATCGCGACATTTATATTTACGTTGAAGGAGGACAGGAACCAGGAAAAGAAATATATTTGTTATATATTTTTCTTTTTATGTATTTCAGTATGTCTTATAAAAAATGTGTTATAAAAAAGTTTTTTCAACAGATTCCTAAAATGCACGTGGAAATTGCAAAATAAATTTATGAACGAGCTCGATGATCACACACCTATACTGAATCTATTTATATGACGATACTGCTCACATATGACGATTTGCTCACAAACGAGTTTTACTGTACCGCGGACGAAACCTAGTGACCCACGCTATCGATCCAGTTATACCGATAATCACGTGTACTGATACATCGTACATGCGTTATTGCCAATAACATATGTACTGCTCCATCTCCATACGATTAATAGGCGTTCAGATATATTCATTTATTCTAACGAAAGCAAACACGATAATTATGCAGACACGTTACCCTAACATAATATTATAAAAAAAGTAATACGTCTGTGAAATAAAAATTCCTGAAGTATAACAGTTATGGACCGTCATAATTGGTTGTTTCGATTGACGATATTTACAACGAAAATAACAGATTTCCTCGACTCTTATGAAAATAATATGACTAGGGTAGACCGGGGCACGTTGTCACACATTTTTTTCAATATTTTTTGTATTTTTTACATTCAATATTTAAGAGTACTTTGATATGCCAAAATTTCGAGTGAACCCTCAGCTTCAATTGGACAGTATCGAATTTTGTGTGATTGTTACTTTACAGTTGTTACATAACAATAAATAACGACAGGTCGCTTGTGACAACGTGCCCCGGTCACGGGGCACGTTGTCACATCAAATGTAATTGCATGCAAAATGTAATCCAAACTGTATACAACGTAAATATCAATATATTATAGTGCGCTGCAATGTAAAAAAGTAAAATCCTTCACAGAAACATTTATTTTATTTCAAAAAAGTACAAAAAGCACGAAGTTTTGGTCAATCTAAATAGGCAAGAATTCCACTCGAATGCGCAACTTATTGATAAACATTTTTTCTTTTATAATCATGTCGGTGATTAAACATAAAATATTTTTATTCGTTATTGTCATCCGAAGATTCGCAATAGATTCCCATCAAATTCGTGACAACGTGCCCCGAGGGCATTTTTTTACTTCAAACAGCCTCATGTCCGACACGTTTGAGATATTCGTAAGGTTAGGTACTGCACGCGGTAGGTAAAAGTACATACTTTAGATAATATAAAGGTCTATTCTGAAAAAACAAGCTTCATGTCCAGTACGTTGAATATTAGACAATAAAATTTTACTTACGGTCGCAAAAAACTTTCAAGTTGATTTTACGTCAACACGGCTAGCGCAATCTCAAGACTGTAAACACACCAAAGATGGGCATACACTAACACGTTTTGGGAATGACGGGTGCTGCCCTCCGGTTATTAGTTTTTTAAATAAAGCCAAAGTGACAACGTGCCCCGCATGACAACGTGCCCCGGTTTACCCTACCTCTTAATCGATATATAATCATAAATGTTCATGTTTGACGTGTTTGCAAATGCACATGATGGTCGCAGAAACTACGCGTTCGAAGTTACGTAAGAAGATGAAGCATAAGAAACAGAATGCATATATGTATATATGTGTATGTGGTATATGCATGTATAGCTGCGTTCGAAAACTTCACTCGGGTGCACACCAGCGTCGTTCTGTCCTTGTTCAACTTTTAGTAAATAACAAAGATAGAATGACGCGGTGTGCACCCGAGTAAAGTTTTCGAACGCAGCCTATGAATCAGGACGTGTGTATCTATATATGTATGTACAAAACAAACTGAATTATAAATGCTTAAAAGTGCGATACAAATCTGGAGATTATCAATTAACGTAATTTTTCCATTTTGGCAACTCAACTTCAATGCATATGTACGTTTATAACTTATGTATGATTAATTCTTGGTAATGTTTTGGGTGCAACAAATTTCGTATTCTGACCGTATTTATTACTTTTTATTAGTTTCTCAAGTACAAATATATAAGATATTCATAAAGGCTATAACACAAATAGTTTCTTCTGCAGTTAACCATAGCTTAAATAAGATTCTATGGTTTACCTAAGGACGAGAACGATTGGGTTTAAGGCAACACTTGGTGAAGATGCTTTAGAAGCACTATGAGAACAGCATTATTGGATGATGCAGTTCTACAGTCAATTTACGATTCCTCCTTATTTGGGAAAAAATAATCCTTGCAGTACAGACGGTGGTGTGGCCACATATTCTTGTGGTACAGTCGTTGCCGGCACATTTCCTTGCGGAACAATCGGTGAAAAATATCCTTGCAGTACAGGCGGAGCGGGACCATATCTTTGCGGCGCAGTCATTGTCGGCCCAGAACCTTGCGGTGCAGTCGTTGCCGGTCCATATCCTTGCGATGCAGTCGTTGCCGGCCCAGAACTTTGCGGTGCAGTCGTTGCCGGTCCATAATTTTGCGATGCAGTCGTTGCCGGCCCAGAACCTTGCAGTGCAGTCGTTGCCGGCCCACCTTGCGGTGCAGTCGCCGGTCCATAATTTTGCGATGCAGTCGTTGCCGGCCCAGAACCTTGCGGTGCAGTCGTTGCCGGCCCATAATAACCTTGCGGTGCAGTCGCCGGCCCATAATTTTGCGATGCAGTCGTTGCCGGCCTAAAACTGGCCGTCTTCGGCGTCCTCCATTGCGTTCGTGGCTTGTCCGTCGCTGTGGCCGTCCTTGGCGTCTTCTCTAGCGTCGACAGCGGTTCCGTCGCTGTCTTCTCTTGCGCCAATGACTCCGGCGAATAGCGCGCCGGTTCGCTTCTGTCTGAAACATAAAACATATTTTATAATTTCACTTATATATATAGATGGCTACGGTACAAACACTGCAAATTCTTTGGCCCGTATTTTCAGTTCACTTTTATCGATATAAGCGCGCTTTTTTTCTGAGATGCTTGTTACATATATGTTGTAAATCCAAAAATCTTAAAATGTAGTAGCTTTATTTCTCCCTAACAAAATAATTGACAAAATTGCGTTACCTAACTCAACCTAAGTAATGTTTTTAAAAAAAAGGTAAAATCTTTAAATTGTACCAATTGTAAAAAAAATATAGGGGAGACCGGCGCTTACTCGACACTCTTTTTTTAAAGGCAATTTTTAATATTTAATTAAAATTTTTAGGCAAATTCAATGGTACATATTTAAAGAGTGTTCCTTCAGGTACAAAATTGATTCAGAAAGTTTTGCTGTACGTCGCTTTGGTTTGCCGCCAGGAAAGAAAAAGTGACGCGAAGACAAATTTTCGAATTGAAAAATGCCGGGGTAAACTCGACACCCCGCCGGGGCAAACTTTGTCTGATTGACACAATTTGATCTGGAACTTATTTTGTACTATCTGAAAATGAAAATTTATTGTTTATTGAGAGTACAAAAATTTGGAATAAAGTAGCTAGAACAATTATTTAAAATAATGAGAACAAAAATTGTTAAACTTTCAATTATCTTCATCTAAACTCACGTCTGAAAAACAATTAATGCAGGTAAACTCGCGATCGGACGTGCGCATACATTTGTCATGAGCCATACGGGTGCATGACAAGCATCGTTTGTTACTGGGAGCCGACGAAACGGCGTGTTGTTGACTTTGTCCCGGACGTCGTTTTTCACTTTTGTCACTTCAAAAACATGAAAATTTTGATAATATCCAAAAACGATTATCGGATTCATATAGAGCATCAAATTTCCCATGAAAATCACTTACATATAGGTTTGCAAAAGTAAAGCTCGATGAAAGAGTAAAAATTTTCGAGAGATCAGAAAAATTACTTTTCACCATCAAAAACGCTTATGTTGCGCTAAAAATTACACCATAACTTAGAATGTCATCAAATCCCGTTGATAATACTAGCACATAAAGACGCATTTACAGTAGGAAAGGCAAGTTTCTACGAGATTTAAATTAGCAAAAAGTCTAGTGTCTTTGCCCCGATGTCGAGTTAGCCCCGGTCTCCCCTATATATATATATATATATATATATATATGTTTGTGCATTGACGTTTTCGAGGACATTTTTTATGGAGAAACATATTTTGTGAGGACATTTGTATTCATTGAGGACCGTCCTCATTTGGGTATCTGCATATTGACGTTTTCGAGGACGGTCCTCAATAATCATTATAACCATACATTGCTGTTTTCGAAAACACTAAATATGTCCTCAATAGCACCATCAGCAGAATGCGTCCTTTGAGGACGGTCCTCGAAATATCATATCGTGAAGATATTGTAAGAATAATTATTCGACATTTTAGTTAACAGTTATATACTATGTTTACGCGAGCGTTACTTTTGTAGTAACTTACGATAATTCCTCTGTATAAACGAGTGTAAAGATACGTAATAGGCCTCCAGAGATAGTGTTGGCCAACTAATTATATATATGCAGCGGAATCCTTATGATTTGCAGTTCAAATGAATTTAATTGATTTCTCACTTTGTTATTCTTTTTTATGTACGTTTAAAATGTTATAATTTAAAATAAATAAAAAAAATGACGAAAGAAAAACTACATACATTATTTTGCATTAATTATTATTTATTTAAAAATCGCACATTGCTGTTTTCTATAGTATAAGATATATTATACAAATGTGAAAAATACAACATATTGTATTATTTTATGTCGCACTATATATACTGCAGTATAAAAAATGATGTAAATAAAAAGTTAGCCATGTACATTGCAATTTTAGTTATACCTTAGAACATACATAAATAGAAGGGGACTTAAGTGCCGAATCTGTGTCCAACAGTGCGAGTGAGAAAGGTAGTAAGTCCTAACCGCCTGCAATGCACATACGCAGATATCGTTATTGCCATGGTTACCTACTGTTTGGCAAGAGCAGGGGTTCGATTCTGTATCTTGGGACAAGGTGAAAATTACAAAAGTGAGGAAATTCACTAGAGAATCTACAATTTTATTTGTCGAAATCTAGTAAATCTGTTCACTTTTGTAATTTTCACCTCGTCCCAAGATACAGAATCGACCCCCAAGGTTAAGATCGCGCTTCTGCGTATGCGCATTGCGAGCGATTAGAACTTTTCTCTCGCACAGTATTGGACACAGGCTCGTTCCACGGGAGGTATAGGCAATTCTCCTTCCAGTTATATATGTTCTAAAAGTTATACATAAACATTTAGTATGTAAACAATCTGCCGCCGCGCCACAGCAAGATTCACTGTACTATTCAATAATAAAGCGGGGAGCACACACTTCTTCATAATGCGTAAGCATAAAAAAATTGATTGGTCCATACACATGTGCATAAAGAAATAGACCAATCAATTTTCTTATGCTTACGCATTATGCGTTGTGCAGAAGTGTGTGTCCGGGCCTTAAGGCTTCTGGGTACTCGCTGTGGCCATATTAGATCGTGACATCAGAGGCGAGAAATGATAAGCTAAGCGTTTTTCACTGGCAGAGCTGGTGCGCATTCAGTGCCGTCGTACACGGCTTCGTACACGGATAAACCTTTAAGGTCTATCCAGACAAACTTGCATAGCGCTTAAACATAAACATAAGAAAATTGATTGTTCCATATACATATGCATAAGGAAATAGACTAAAGCGGGGAACACACACTTCTGCACGACGCATAATACGTAAGCATAAGAAAACTGATTGGTCTATTTCCTTATGCACATGTGTATGGACCAATCAATTTTCTTATGCGTTCCGCATGCGTGCGTTCCGTTTCACGCATGAACCGCATGAAACGTAGCGCATCGCATGAGCGCATTGTCTCGGTCCGTTTCTCACTTCTTCCTGCCTAAATAATTCTCGCGCATGGACCACGCATGGACTACATTATCTTGGGAGCTGAGGCAGCTTATGCGCTCTCATGCGCTGCACAACATGGCGCGGCATTGTGGTGGGAGAACGTTCCCATGCGCGCATGAACTGCATATGGAGTGAAACGGAATGATCTTGTGCGCTTCTATGCGCATCATGCGTGAAACGGAACGCACCCTTAAGGTGAAATTTCATGGGCAGTGAAAAGTAGCAGCAGATCGTACTGATTGGCTACAAAATAGAGAAGTTCTAGGAACTCGAGAACTTCTCTATTTTATAGCCAATCAGCACAATCTGCTGCTACTTTTCACTGCCCATGAAATTTCACCTTTATGCTTACGCATTATGCGTTGTGCAGAAGTGTGTGCTCCCCGCTTTAAGGTCAATCCAGACAAACTTGCATAGCGCATAAAGATAAGCATAAGAGAATTGATTGGTCCATATGCATGTGCATAAAGAAATAGACCAATCCGTTTCTTTATGCATATGGTTATGCACCTATGCAAGTTTGTCTGGATTGACCTTAAAGCGGGGAGCACACACTTCTGCACAACGCATAATGCGTGAGCATAAGAAAATTGATTAGTCCATACACATGTGCATAAGGAAATAGACCAATCAGTTTTCTTATGCTTACGTATTATGCGTTGTGCAGAAGTGTGTGCTCCCCGCTTTACTCTGTCTTAAAAAAAAAAACGGTATTAAGGGTCTGTCCAAACGCCTTGCATAGCTGCTTAACATATATGCATAGAGATTACCAATTAATACCCATTTTTACCAATGAAGGTTAACATTAATCTTGGTTTAATATATTTTTTATCTTTTTATAGTTCTGAGAATTAGAAAAAGAAAAATAATAAATTAATCCAAAGTTAAAGTTAATCCACATGTACAGAAATGGACATAAGAATCTACTATAAGGATGCCATATTGTTTACATTCCTCAGACTAGATTCGTGACTGGTTAAGGCCTTTGCACCTAAAATTCCGTACGTAGAGGATGTAAACCGTAACCGTAAGAAAATTGACCAATCGAGTATTTTTCCCTACTGGGGTTACGTGTCCATGCACAATACGCGATTGAGATTGGTCGATTTTTTTACGCTTACGTTTTACGTCCTTACGGGAATTTATGTGTGATGACCTTTAAGGTCTCCACGCACGAATTGACGTAGCAGTAACGTAAGACGTACCGCAAAAATTAACTAATTACATCAAATATTTTCGAACCGTAACGCTGCCATTTTCGAGGAGACATAATTCTAATTGGTCAATTCTTATATGGTACTTCTTATGCTGCGTTCCCACTATACGCGTCGCGTCACGACGCCGCGTCATGAGTTACCCAATCAAAACGTTTTATTTTATGACGTCATTTCCCACAAGATCTCGCGTCGGAAATGACGTCATAAAATGAAACGTTTTGATTGGATAACTCATGACGCGGCGTCGTGACGCGACGCGCGACGCGTATAGTGGGAACGCAGCCTTACGTTACTGCTATATCAATTCGTGTGCAAACGCCCTTAAAGGCCATCGTACACAAAATGCATAGCTTAGCATAAGCGTAGCATAAGATCGCTAAACCAATGAGCATCTAGCATAAAGTCGCCATATTAATTTACATACGATGCTCATTGGTCCAGCGGTCTTATGCTATGCATATGCAGCCTATGCAATTTTGTGTGCGATGGCCTTAAGGCCATCGCACGGAAAATGACATAGCTGCATATGCATAGCATAAAACCATCTGAACCAATGAGTATTCAGCATAAAGCCGTCATATTGATTTACATAAGATGCTCGTGGGTCCAGACGGTCTTATGCTATGCATATGCAGTTATGTCATGTTGTGTGCGATTGCCTATAATTTTTCTGTGCCTATGCATTATGTAACTATGCAAAAAGCCCAAATGGCCATTCAATCTTGCAAGCTGAATAACCGTATGCATAGAGAAAATTATCCAATAGCATTTCTGTCACACGGACGAACGTAAAATGTAAATGGATAATTTTCTTTATGCATACGGTTAGTGCAGGTCTACAACCTTGCTTTAAAGGATATTTAAGCTCTAAGCCGTAAGAAATTGACCAATCATAGTCGAATATTCTCCTCAAATTCTATTATGATTGGTCAATTTCTTACGACTTAGAGTTTAAATATCTTTTAAAGCAAGGTTGTAGACCAGCACTTATGCAGCTATGCAAGTTTATCTGAACGGGCCTTAATGCACGGTCTTGTATCTATGTCTATATATATGCAGTAGATTAAAAAAGTATTTGCACGCCCAGTTTTCTTCTAATAACTTTATTCGAAGGAATAACATATAATTACGATTTGTGTCCATAAATAACTTATTACAAATACTACATGTATTAATTTACTTATGGACACAATTCGTACTTATGTATTATTCCTTCGAATAAAGTTATTATAAGAAAACTGTGTGTGCAAATACTTGTTTGATCCACTGTACATACATACAACTAGTGATTTTAGATCACAAACTTTTCCATGCGTATAGTCGTTCTAAATGAAATTGTTAAAATAATCACTCGTTTTCGTTCTTTATGCTCTGCGAAACCTGCATTTATGTTTGAAAAGTTGCATTGTACGGAAATAGCGGTGCTAGGTGCTCTTCTATTTACAAGGTCTACATAGATTTGGGGAAGCTGTTTCACTAATAGGACAATCTGATAAACTTAATTGTCACATTTATTTACTAAATATCATTGTTACAATAATGTGTAAGAAAACAAGATGATTCATGATGTGTTCGTATATTTTCATATTTACCCTAATAGCTGTATAAAATGTAAATACGGGTTGAAGCTGATTAAATGGCGTGTAATATAATACAATTACGCAAATAACGCATCATTCTTACCTTTGGATCCAACCAATCACACTTAATTGCTACTTAGCGGCTCAGTGACCGGTCGTGCTCCTGGATGCACCTATTGACTCAATAAAAATTGTTGCTAAAATACTATGTGCAAAGGCCTAGTTTACACCAATCACTTGATACGCGTATTAAATAGTAAATAATTAGTAAATTAGTTTGATTATTGGCTGATCAGCTCAAATATACTACTTGATACGCGTATCAAAAGATCGGTGTAAACTAGGCCAATAATATTAATCGCGTTTTAAGGCCCTTGCACAATGCCGGCAACAGGCAATAGAAATAGGGAATAATACAGGTAATAGATTTTTAACTAATCGGGAGCCGTGTATCAATGCTACAGCATTGTACACACGGCGTCAGAAATGCCTTTACACCAAAATGGCCGTTATTGGGGCACATTTGGAACCTGAGCCGGTATTTATCTTATATTTAAGGCCGGTTCTACAATTACTACAATTACAGTCGAATTTCAGAAGAATAATCGACTGTGATTGATCCATTTTTTTACGAATAATGCTACGATACGACCAATGTAGAACCAGCCTAAGACCGACTTAAGTACAATTTTAAGATGTTATGAACCAATCACAGAGCCGTATTAGCATCTCATAACATTACTTAAGACGGTCTTGGGCCGGCTCTACATTCGTACCGTAGCGTAACTTATAATAAATTGACCTATCACAGTCGATTATTCTCCTTAAATTTGATTGTCATTGGTCAATTTCTTACGTTTTACGACTTATGACGCTACGATACGACCAATGTAGAACCGGCCTTGAAATAAAATCCGACTATAAATACCGACCTATGATTGGTTCATGACATCTTGAGATTGTAGGTTTGTTTGCGTCGCAAGCCTCACCATGCTTCTACTCACTCCAACGCACTCCAACGCACTCCAAAAACTCAGCTGCTCCAATCGCCACTTTTTACCCGTGATCCAAGTGTCTCTGGTGTATATTGGAGTATGCGACGCGAACAAACCTTGTACTTAAGACGGTCTTAAGGCCATCGCACATAAAATGCATAGCTTATGGCTCCTGCCCACAGAACGCGGAAATGCTTGCCGCGCGGCAAGAAGCGACGCGGTAGCCAATAAACTTTTGGTTCTTACGGAAAAGCAACACGTTGATTGGCTACCGCGTCGCTTCTTGCCGCGCGGCAAGCGTTTCCGCGTTCTGTGTGTAGAAGCCATGAGCATAAGCGTAGCATAAAGGCCATCGGACACAAAATTACATAGGCTGCACATGTATAACATAAGAAAGCTAGACCAATGAGCATCTTATGTAAATCAATATGGCAACTTTATGCTGGATGTCCATTGGTTTAAGGGGGGAGCACACACTTCTGTACAACGTATAATGCGTAAGCATAAGAAAATTGATTGGTTCATACACATGTGCATAAGGAAATAGACCAATCAATTTTCTTATGCTTACGCATTATGCGTTGTGCAAAATAAGTGTGTGTCCGGGCCCTTATAAGAACCGCCTATGAACGGGTCATGTAACCAGCCCTTCGTGATTGGCTGGCAATAATATGTAAGGTGGACATTGCGAGATTGCGATGCCAATGCAGAAGAGCGCAGGAGAGGTTAAACTCTGACATCTCCTAACCTCTCCTAACTTCTCCTGCGCTCTTCTGCATTGACGTCACAATCTTGCAATGTCCAACTTACTACATATTGTTGCCGGCCAATCACGGAGGACTCGGGGTCGATTACGGTTCTTGAAACGAGATAAAAATTACAAAAGTAAACAGATTTATTAGATTTAGAACAATGAAATCATAGAAACTCTAATGAATTTTCTCACTTTTGTAACTTTTACTTTGTTTCAAGAACCGCAATAAGCCCCCTGGGGGTCGATTACGGTTCTTGAAACGAAGTGAAAATTACAAAAGTGAACAGATTTACTAGATTTCGACCAATAAAATCATAGATACCCTAGTGAACTTCCTCACTTTTGTAACTTTCACCTCGTTTCAAGAACCGTAATAAGCCCCCGATCACATGACCAGTTGGCGCTGGTTGGCGGATATATAATGTCAACTATATATCGAAATTCGAAATATCCAGGCATTCCTTGCCGGTTAGTGTACGTTGTGCGAGTTACACGTAGTATAGTTTTGCTAATTGATATGTATTTATTAATAAAATTTTCGGATCAAACGTACTATATTCGTAAAGCCTCGCGGCCTCGCGCAATTATACGCAGTTTATGTGCTCAAAAAAATAGAAAGAAAGAAAAAACTACGAAGACACGTGTAGAATTTGCATTGCAGCATCGTAAGTTACTTTTATTATTAAACCTAAAAAATGGTTAAATAATGTGTCTGGTATTATAAACAATATTTCCGCTCATAGGGCACGTAAGGGAAAAAAACACGTACAACCCTTAAATCAATCCCAAGCTATCGATCAAGTCTACTTAGAACTAGGTCCGTTCACTCGTTATCAAGATCTCAACATCTCGAGTACTCGCAAATCGTCGCGTCGCGTAAAAAAGTCACGGTTGGTCTCGCTCCGCGTGTACTTGATGCGAGACACTACCGTGTCTCTTGATTTTAAAATAAATATTAACAAATATGTCTAAATAATTTCATTTACTTATATAAAAATACCATGTTGTATATGTACAAATTTTTTTACATTATAGGGAATGTAGAGTATCTCAATATACTGAAAAGAAATTTGGAAAGAGGGTTTCCAAAAATAAATTTACGTAATGTTAAGAGAGGTAAGCGAAATAATTTATTCTATATTTTTAAATATTGTTTTTAACACTATTAAATTTAATAATTATAACCCTTTAAAATAGAGATGACAATAGAGAGCGAAGCAATTCATGGTCCTGCATGTCATTTATCAGGTCATTTATCAGGTAAGAGTAATGACGGAAGGGATGGCAATATTGAAAATATTGCAACAACAGTGTCACAGGACATAGGTAAGATTATTTAAAAAACGCACGCAGATTCTATGGAGATGTAGTCCTTGAGAATTAATGTGAACAAGAGGTAATTTTTAAATTTATACACATTTGATATAAAAAAAGAATTTGCATTGTTTATTACAACTTCTTTAGTATTTATTAATACTAAAAAAATTGTAATGAACACTACAAATTTCTTTCGTCTAATAAATGAACATAAATCTAAAATTACCTGTGTTCACGTTAAACTGCATTAGACTTTGTTGCATATATATAACCAGTGACGCGAGAAATGAGATGCGGCCCTGTCAAAACGAGATGAGGGGGTATTCACACAAAAGGGGAGCCACATCCGTGTGCGCTCAGTTCTAAACTGTGAAGCTCCTTTTTTGTGTGAATATCCCCTCCATCATTGTTTCGACTGGGTCGTGTGACATCCTGGGTGATGCAAGGTGGCTCGAGCCGGCAGAACGTCTCCGTCGAAATCAATTTTTATGGGTTCTTCTTGCAGTTAAGGAGGTAAAACCCCAGGATAATTAGCTGTTGGTCGGCGATGTAGATTATGGCTCCTTGGATCCGTCGAAGGTAGGTAATTCAATAATCTTTATCTTTCTTTTGATATAAAAGAGTATAATATTTATTGTAGAACTTTTACGATACAAGTGGTTTATGTGGGAGGATGGAACAAGTATAAGATATGTGACCTTTCCTGGCTCGTTCCACACTCTCCGTCGAGAGGGTGAAAGATTCTGCTTTTATACAATTTTGGAAACGGTAGTGGGAGGTGACCGCACCTCGTTACAATGAGTCATAAGGCGTTGTCTAGCGGATGTGAGTCTACTTCTAGGGGTGTGGCTCGCTTGCCAGCAATGAGTCATGGGGTGATGTCTTGTAATTCATTACCTTATATGGTCATGCGTTGCGCTCCGCTTCGACATGTCCATATATGGTCTATGCGAAGACTAGATTCACTCGAATGAGTCATACAGGTGACTCATCTGAATTCCATTTTTATTCTTTAGTCTAACAACGGTTTGTATTGAGAGCGATACCTACTTTCATTATAAAATTTCAATATGGCTTTTATCAAAAAGGAAAATAAGAAATCTTTAATATTTTAATTTTAAAATGTGCAAATATATGTTGAATATTATTTAAGTTTCTTTAGACATACTTTACATAGGGTAGAATAATTCAATAGTACAATTAAAGTCATTATTAGTATGTCTAAAGTATAAAAGATATTGCTCTCTTTGTCTAACAGTTACTATAGTATATCTGACTCTCTCTTTCTCTCTTTCAGATCGTACAATACTCGCATCTCGCTCGGATTCGCGTTCCTTATGCTACGCATATACAATTCTGTCTTTCTCAGGTTCGTGAGTGGCGCTTCAGCGTTTGACGCTCGAGATTTATATTAATTTTAGTAAGTATATATATATTTTGTTAATAATAATAATATTGATAAAAGTGATTTTAGCAGTGGTAATAATGATTCTAATATCATGTTAATAATGTATCATGCAGGTAGGAGTGGTCAGCATTCTCATTAGTACGGGAAATCAATGAAATTAAATTGTTTATATATATATATATATATATAATAAGATTTTTATTATTTTTATATCTCGCGAATGGTTGGGAATTTGAAAGGAGTGTATAGGAAACATATTGTAGGACTTTCACTAAAGTATAATATAGTATTGGAAAATTTTATTGTTGATATATGTATTTGTTAATAACAATTTATTAATTAAATAAATTAGTACTCTTTAATTCGCGTATTGATATTGTTATGTTCTCTTTATTTAAGAGGTTTTGAATTTTTAATATTATCTTGTTTATGAGCATTCGTTATTTTATTGTTATAAATATTTCCGTAAATAAACAATTGCAGAAATAAAAGTTATTATCATTTTTCGTAGGTGTACTGATGCAGAGTTTATGTGCGCAATCAAAATTCGTGTTTACCCGAACGAGTTTTCATCCACATAATTGTTTCATCCACATAATTGCCAATTATATGGACGAATGCAGACGGAGGTATGTATTTTGTTAATTAATTAGGTGTAGCGAGTTGTTAAAAATGATGTTTTTTATACAAGCTTGAAGAGGAAGGTTCAAACTTAATTTACATACGAACGGGGTATTTTTAGCAGGCGTAGATTAAGAGATATTAAGGATCGAAGTTCGATCCAGTCGAATTTTCGATATTTAGGGCGTATAATATCAATTATATGGCACAATTCCCATGCTAAACCGTTATACCGGGTGTCTTTCCCTTTGGAATTTTTTGTAGCTTCAACCAGAGGAGTGACGAGGTTTTGACTTATACAAAAGTTATTATGCATAACCTGGAGCACATGTTAACGGCTATTATTAGTGTGGTTAATTATTTATTTATAATTGTTTATAAAAATAAGTTGCAAAATTGAACAATTTTGTAGTAAGTATTTTTTCATTAAGTCGATCGGTTTTTCGAGATGATTTTGATGACGTAGTTAGTAAAATGGTATTGATATAATGTTTTGAAAAATATTAATAAGATAATAGTTATTTCAATGTGGTGTTTTTCCATAAATATAAGAAAATGTATTTCTATAATCGTTTTATCTCCGTCTATTTGTTTTTATTTTTATTTTAATTTATTAAGAGTCTATAGGGCTATCCTTGTCTTACTCTCTGTGAACTGGTATTAAACTATCCTCGTCTTTCATGGGGCGAATGTTCAATTTTTAATTTCATTTATTAATTTAATTAATTTAAATAGAAAATCGGCGTTAACGTTACTGGTGTTTAGGAGTATGAGAGATTCCATTTTTATCATAATAATTAAGTGTCTAAATTTTCGTTCAGAAATGAAATTTTCTAGTCTTAAAATGTATAAAAGACTAAAATATTAATGTAAAAGTGATTTGGTCTTTGTAAGTTTAAAGGGTAGGAAATTCAAAATGGCGGACGTGAAACTTTAATAATTTATAACTCGAGAACGGTAAGAGATAAAAAGATGGGGTTTCTTTTGTTGTGTTCGGGTAATTAATGGCATTATTTTAGGTTGTTTAAAATTTATGTGTTTTATGTGTTTTATGAATTTCCATAATTTTTAATTATATCTCGGAATTAAGAAGAGATATGATGTGGGGGTTTTTTGTGAGGTTACTTGATATGCTCTGCTGAGTGTCTGCAGTGATTTTATTCATCATCTTTAATAATATTTTTATGATAAATTTTATTGTTAATTAGTTTATTTTGAGAGATACAATAATGGTTTATAACCAAAAGTTGTTTGACTTTTTGTAATAGTTCCAGTAGTCACATTAGCTAGGTTTGTTAATAATATAATTAAATTGTTTATAACAATCATGTTTGAGAAATGTTAGTAAAATAAGTATTATTTTAGCGTGATAATATTCTTTAGGCACAAAAGGTTATGTTCTTATGAATAATCTGCTTTTAATTTATTTATTTATATTTTATTTTAATTTTCTGAGTTTATTCTTATGGAACATGTATTTATTCGTGTGTTGAATTGAATTTATATTGCATAAAGGATCTCATAAAGCTTGTAATATTCATTTACGATCAATTTTAGTGATTCTGGGGAGTTTTAACAAGCAATTGTCCAAAAGTTTATAGTGTGATTCATGAAAATGGGGCTTAAGCTTGAAAAGGTGCCTTTAGGCAGTCATGTTCTCTAGGCTTGTGTCTACTACTTTAAGAACGCGTGCTCGCATCAGCTGAGTGATTGTTATGACAGTTAAGTTAAGGTGTGATTATTTATTCTTATATTGTTTTCAGGTGCTGTGCAATATGGATGGAAATCGAAAAATTTATGCGGTTGGAATATAGCGGTGATTATACCGTCAGACGTGACAGTCGTGTCTCATTTCTGGCAATAATGCAATGTTACAAACCCGAAATACTTACCATTCAGTTTCTAATCGCCGAGCACGCTTACTCTTTTCATACGTCTCAGACAGCTTCTCACGTCCACTTACTGAATCGATCAAGCTAACTGTTCACTTATTAACTATAGAGACAAGCTGAGGCGTATGAAAGAAGTAAGCCTGCTTGGAAGTAAGAAACTAATTGATATACTCACGATATATTTCTGATTATATGATGTAAATTTAAAACATTATTTTATACACCCGTTACACTTGAGAATTTATATAATAATAACTTTTATAGCAGAGGAGACAAGAGAGAGCGAAGCAATTCATGGTCCTGCATGTCATTTATCAGGTGATAAGAGTAATGATGAAAGGGATGACAATATTGAAAATATTGCAGCAGTGTCACGAGACATAGGTAAGATTATTTCAAATAAGCACGCAGATTCTATGAAGATATTGGCTGGATTCGGGGAGCGCGCTATTAGCGTTATTTGCTTATTCTATCCTTGTTTTACACCTGATGAGCGATAAAGATAGAATGATGCAATAGCGCTAATAGCGCGCTCCCCGAACGCAGCCATAGTCTTTGCGAATTAATGTGAACAAGTGGTAATTTTTAAATTTATACAAATTTATTATAAAAGAAGAATTTGCATTGTTTATAACAATTTTTTTATCATTTGTAAATACTAAAAGAATTGTAATAGACACTACAAATTCTTTTCGTTCAATAAATGTACATAAATCTAAAATTACCTGTGTTCACGTTAAACTGCATTAGACTTTGTTGCATATATATAACCAGTGACGCGAGAAATGAGATGCGGCCCTGTCAAAACGAGATGAGGGGGTATTCACACAAAAGGGGAGCCACATCCGTGTGCGCTCAGTTCTAAACTGTGAAGCTCCTTTTTTGTGTGAATATCCCCTCCATCTTCGTTTCGACTGGTTCGTGTCTCATTTCTGGAGTCTGTAACAATGCAATGTTACAAACTCGAAATACTTACTATTCAGTTTCTAATCGCTCAGCAAGCTTACTCTTTTCATACGTCTCAGACAGCTTTTCACGTCCACTTACTGAATCGGTCAAGCTAACTGTTCACTCATTAACTATAGACACAAGCTGAGGCGTATGAAAGAAGTAAGCCTGCTTGGAAGTCAGAAACTAAGTGATATACTCACGATATATGATCTGATTATATGATGTAAATATTAAAACATTATTTTATACACCCGTTACACTTAAGAATTTATATAATGATAACTTTTATAGCAGAGGATACAATAAGAAGCGAAACAATTCATAGACTTGTATGTTATCCATCAGTTGATAACAGTAATGACGGTAGAGATGTCGACATTGAAAATATTATTGCAGCAGCGTCACTAGACATAAGTAAGATTATTTCAAACATGCACGCAGATTCTATAAAGATATAGTCTTTGCGAATTAATGTGAACAAGGGTTAATTTTTAAATTTATACACATTTGATATAAAAAAAGAATTTGCATTGTTTATAACAATTTTTTTATCATTTGTAAATACTAAAAGAATTGTAATAGACACTACAAATTCTTTTCGTTCAATAAATGTACATGAATCTAAAAATTACCTCTGTTCACGTTAATTTGCACCTGACTGTGCACATATACGAAGTTTCTATATATGCAACACAATCTGGTGCAAATTAACGTAAACACAGGTAATGTTTATATTACAAACCTTAAATACTTGCCATTCAGTTTCTAATTCACCAAGCAAGTTTACTCCTTTCATACGTCTCAGACAGCTTCTCAAGTCCACTTACTGATTCAATCAAGCTAACTGGTCATTAACTATGGAGACAACCTGAGGCGTTTAAAAAGACTAAGCCTGGTTGGTGGTCAGAAACTAGGTGACATTCTTGCGATAAATACTTCTTCTGGTTATATGATGTGAATATTAAAATATTATTTTTTACACTCATTACACATAAAATTTATATAATAATACCTTTTTATAGCAGAAGAGACAAAAGAGCGAAACAATTCAAGGTCCTGTATATTATATTCATTTATCACCATCAGGTGATAAAAGTAATGACGTAAGAGATGGCGGTATTGAAAATATTATAGCAGCAGCGTCACTGGAAATAGGTAAGATTATTTTAAATATGCATGCAGGTTCTATGAAAATATATTTTTTGCGAATTAATGTGTGTGAACGAGAGAATTTTTTAAATTTATTATAAATTATTTGTTATAAAAGAAGAATTTGCATTGTTTATTACAATTTTTTCAATATTTGTAAATACTAAATAAAATGTAATAAACCCTGAAATCTTTTTTGGTCCAATAAGTGTACTTAAATCTAAAAATTGCCCCTGTTTACGTTAATTTTCATCAGACTGTGTTGCATATATACAAAGTTTGTATATACAGTTTGGTGCAAATTAACGTAAACAGATATTTTTTAAATTTATATACATTTATTTGACAAAAAAGATTTGCAGTATTTATTACAATTAAGGTTTGTATTATAAACCTTAAATACTTACTGTTCAGTTTCTAACTACCAAGCAAGTTTACTCCTCTCACATGTCTCATACAGCTTCTCACGTCCACTTACTGAATCGATCAAGCTAGCTGGTCATTCATTAACTATAGAGACAAGCTGAGGCGTATGAAGAGAGTGCTTGGTAATCAGGAACTAGGTGACGTGCTTGCGATCAATATTTCTGGTTATGTAAATATTAAAACATTATTTTTTACACTTGTTACACTTAAGTATTTATATAATATTTTTTTATAACAGAAGAGTCAATAGGGGGCGAAACAATTCATGGTCCTGTATGTCATTTATCAGGTGATAAGGGTAATGACGGAAGGGATGGCGATATTGAAAATATTATAGCAGCAGCGTCACTGAACATAGGTAAGATTACTTTAAATATGCACACAGATTCTATAAAGATATATTTTTTGCAAGTTAATGTGAATCAGAGGTAATTTTTTAGATTTATATACATTTGTTATAAAAGAAGAATTTGCATTGTTTATTACAATTTCTTTAGTATTTGTAATTACTAAAGGAATTGTAAAAAACTTTACAATCTTTTTTGTCCAATAAATGTATATAAAACATTTTTTTACACTTAAGAATTTATATAATATTTTTGTATAGCAGAGGAGACAGTAGAGAGCGAATCAAATCATGGCTCTGTATATTATCCATCAAGTGAATCCGATTCAGATTCTTGTGATGATGTCGAAGATATTGATGAGAATGACAATTATAAAGACACAGTTGATATCAATAAATCAAATAACTCAAATAAATCAAATACATCTCTGGAAATTAATAAATCAGTAGAGGTTCCAGCAGAAGGAGTGCTCGATGATAAAGATTTATATGTTGCAACTTCATCTAGCAGTAGTAAGGACAAGAAAAAAATTGCTGCTTCTTTTGTAAAACGTTACATACAAAGATAGCACGTCATTTGGAGACCATCCATTCTAACGAACCTGAAGTTAAGAAATTCAGTTTACTACCAAAGAGATGTGCAGAAAGATTGAAAGTAATAGAAATTATTAGACGCAAAGGAAACTTTCAATACAATACTGACAGTAAAATAAGCAAAGGTGATTTAATCGTCTGTCGAAGATCACAAGCATAAAAAAATAGGAATGCTAAAGATTACTTACCCTGTGCAAAATGTCATGGCTTTTTTTCCAAGATCTCTATTCGCAATCATTTTTATCGATGTACTGGACGTAATAGTAAACATACTAAAGCTGTAACTGTTTTGGGACGTGCAGTTTTAGGTAGAGTACATAGCGTGGCTAGTAAAAAGTTACGATCTGTGATATTTCCTGTCATGAGAGAAGATGATGTGTGTCACGTGATAAGATATGACAAGCTTGTTATTTTATATGGTAACAAAATGTGCGTAAAATATAAACTTCAGCACCAATATGATATGATCCGCGCTCATTTGAGACTATTGGGACGTTTTTTGATAACCATGAAAGAGGGCAATAAAAATATAACTGATTTTGAATCCATATATTGCCCAAAATATTATGAAGATGTCATTAATGCGGTTAACAAAGTAGCAGGTTTAGATGATAAAGTGGGTACCTATTCGAAACCTACCACAGCAGCCAGTTTGGGAACGTTATTAAAAAAAGTTGGAAACTTACTTGTTACGGAATGTATAAAATGTCAGGATCATGAAAAAAAGCTGTAGTCAAGGACTTTTTAGAGCTACTGACAGAAGATTACGGTACCAGTGTTAACAAAACAGTTCTAGAGACACGTTTACAGCAACAAAGACATAAAAATGATGACCTTCCGTCAATGGATGACATAGCTAAATTGTACATGTACTTAAAATGCAAACGACAGAAAGCATTTAACAACTTAAAAAATGAATACGTATATGAAACTTGGAAGACACTGGCTGAATGTACGTTAACTTCAGTCCAATTATTCAACCGTAGACGAGCTGGTGAAATTGAGCGCATAATGATAGCAGATTTTGAACAGTACAAAGGTATTGATCCAAACACAGCGCCTGATCTTTTTAAAAAGATTTTATCAAAGTCCCAAGATGCAGCAAAGAAATATGTACGATTTATGATCAGAGGGAAACTTGGTCGCACTGTACCTGTCCTATTAAACTACAGTTTATTAGAATGTATAAAACTAATACTACAATTTCGCGATAGCGCTAAAGTTCCTGCACAAAATCCATATATCTTTGGTCTTCCAAGCTATAATTTAAAACGTTTTAAGTATTTAAGAGCTTGCATTCTAATGAGACAATTTTCTGAGGACTGTAATGCAAAAGTTGCACATTTATTACGAGGCACTAAACTAAGAAAGCACATAGCTACATTTTGTGCAGGCATGGAGCTTGCTGACACTGAAATATCTGATCTTGCAAACTTTATGGGACATGCTGAAAAAATCCATCGAGAAGTATACAGACAACCCATTATTAGTCGTGATATTTTGAATATAACACAGCATTTAGAAGCAGCTCATGGATGTGATTCTCAAGATACAGAGGAAAGTTCTATTGAAGAATGCAATAGCGATGATGAAGAAGATAGGGAAGGAAATGAAGAAACAATTATAAATGAAGGTACCAACTTACCAATTTATTAACTGTAATGTTAATTTTGTGTGAGTCATGCACATTGAATAATTGTAACTGGTTAATTGACTGTTGATATTTTCCATACATTATAACTTTTTCAGACTGTAATGTCATGGTTCACACAAATTATTTTGACAGCTGTGAAGGCGTTAAATTTACTAATGTATGCATGCTACATTATATCGCAATCATAGGCTGCGTTTAGCAGAGAAAGCTGAGCTGTAACTTTCTCTGTTGTAATGTAAAATTTGTGAATCTGATTGTATGCTTTTAATTTTGGCCGAAGCTAAGAGT
>NW_027269925.1:595360-619118 GCF_030848805.1 Temnothorax longispinosus | reverse complement strand
TGTGACCGGAACAACGATTGATGTTATAAAAATTGAAATTATAGCCACTTACTACTTGGGCTGAAATTACGGTCGCCACTGTATTTTCCTGGATAAATACAGAAACCTGGATGTAATGTGTTGCCCCGTCCTTCCTTCCAGCGTAATGGCTGCCGTTCTCTACGTCGTCGCGGACGTGTTCAAGGCCGTCGGCCACGCCCTTGTTAAGCGCACGTAATATACGGATAATCGGACAGGATGTTCACTGGGGTCGCGAATAATGAGTCTTTGTTTATTATAAACAAATAACAATTTAATATTTCAGAGTTACAGTATCTCTGTACACGAACGGACAGGTTCTATCGCGCACTGACTCGCAACGATTTGTAACGAACTCTTATGTACCGTCGTCAATGGCTAATAATGTTAAAAACTGAAAAAATAAATATAGAAATACTTTACTCGAACCCTATTGGTCCTTTCGTTCGCCTAATGTCGCTATGCATGCAATTTCGTGTATTTCGGTTCACTGCTCGTCGGGAACCAATCGTGGCTCGATCTCGTGACTCAACAGTAATATGTATAAAGTGTACAGTGTGAATATTGTGGTAATTGTAGGAATGTCTGGGAATGTCATTATGACTGGGATGAATATGATGAGGGTGACGACAATGTACTCCTTCAACCTCATCGCGTTGCCTTGATCGAATAGATCGCGTATAGACTGTATAGAATCAATATTGAAAATAATAGAAAGATTGCGATTAAAATTAACGAAGTGATCCTCTCGGGATCCATCTCCGATTGAATGCTGGCCTGTGATTGGCTCTTGAAACGACTCTAACTTTTACTCGACTTTCAGGGGATAAATTGGATCGGTAAGATGGATATCTTTGTAATTCGTTTTGTGTAAGTGTTTTACAATGTGTTTGTATATTCTAATTCTTTCTGATGCATACATGCGATAAAACTTTCTCCGTTTAACACTTATACAATACAAAATTGCTATCGAAGATATATTATTCAAAATAATAAAGAAAATAAACTAAAAAGAATAAAATAAAACTTTAAACTCTGTTATGCTCAATTGCAACTTGTTTTTTTGCTACTCTAGTTCGCGATTGGTTAATATATATGAAAGGGTTGTTCTTTGGTTACAATGGGTTAAAATTATAACGAAGTAAAAAGGTTTCGCACGGGCCTATGCCTCCGTGCCCTCCGATTGGTCGGTCTGAGTGGTTGACTCTTCGGGCCTTCGCTCCACCTGCGATTGGCTGATCTCGTCGTCGGGTGTCGCACCGCGTCCAGCGGGCTGTGTCTCCTCACCGCCGACTATCGCCTGAGCCACCCCCTCGGAAATCTGCTGCAGCAATTCGCCGATTTCGACGCTTTCAAAGCTCGCGTCTTTTATCTCCTCATTGGCCGCTACGTTGGCCACTCGCGTTGACTCCGTCATGCCCGTGTCCCGCTCGTCTGCTGGGTACGCGTCGATTGGCTGGATGTCTTCTGCGCTTCGACTGGAACGCGACGTTGAAATGGATGGTTCAGCATTCGATTTCAAGGATACCTCATCCGGGAAACGGAAAAATGTGATTGTGGGGTTGCTTTATCAACCCCACGGACTATCGCCAGGCGAAGACGATCATTCGACGCGCGGTGTGCGACAACCTGAAAGAGTCGTGGGGAGAGAGAGGAGACGCCCAGCGCGCGAATCTACGTAAAAGGTCTCGAGAAGAAGAGATAGCTGCAGGAGATTCTCGGCGACGTCGACGCGACGATCGTGACCGTCGACGCGGAGTACGACGACGTCGATCGGTTGGAGTTTCTTCGCGCCGATTGCGCGTTTCGCTGCCGGCGTCACCAACGGTGCTGCGCCATGGAGAACGTGATGAAGTTGCGCGATTGGTGGATCGAGCGACGCGAATGTCTCGCCAGCATCGACTCCGCTAATTATAATTATTTTATAAATCTTTGTAAAAAAACATTATATATTACTCGTTTAACATAATTTCATTTTCTTCTTATTGTATTACTCGTTTTTTATTTCATATATATTTGTCTATCTATATTGTGTTTACTAGTTTATTTTACTCCATTATATCATATATATCCTTCTATCTATATTTTATTGAATAAAGATCGACGTAAAATTTATGAACCACGGTGTTCCTCTTTTCACATACCTGCCCCGTATTTATATTCGTACATTATAAGCTTCCGAGTGCGCGAAAATGGCCGGTCGCGAGAGCGCGATAATGCCGAGCGCGTAATAATGGCCGGTCGCGGGAACGCGATATATCTTAACGCGACAAACAGAGAAACGGCGAGCGAAAGCGAGATCGCGATACGGGGGGCGATAACGCGATAAGAAAACGAACGGGAACGCCGAGACGCTCCAGCGCGAGGCGTGGTTAGGAACGCGAGCGAGCGAGCGATAACGCCAAGCGTCAGATTGAGTGCGGAAGGGAGCGGTGAAGAAAACGCGATATCGTTAAAGCAATTTGAAATTTGCGTAATACATAGGGTCAGTGCACCGTTTGTGGCCACTTTAAGGATTTTTGACGAAATAAATACGTTTTAATAAAATTCTTTTTGTTATGTAACGCTTTTAATTACTTTAATATATTCTTAAGAATCTTATAGATAAGAAACTTAAGATCGGCAAACAAATAAATTTAAATAAATATTTTAAAAATAAAAATTATATCATAAGTTCCGATTTCACCGTTTTTGACCACCAAAACACTAGTTTTTCGCCACAATAAGTACTAGTTTTGGCCACATAATGAAACTAAGGTTAATTTCTAATTAAACAATTTAAATAGATATATATAATAAAAATATGATTTATTTTCACTGTTAATATTTATTTGTAATAAAATATTATATATATATAACATATCATACATATATATGAAATATGATATTTATTAAATTGTATTTTTTTCATTTCTTTTGGGAGCAGGGCCAACTCTCAGGGAGGGTATCGTCGTCTTCGATGTTTATAACTTTCTCGTGACCGCACTGTCCCGCACCTGATGACTCCTCCTCGTCGCCGTCATTGTCTCTCTCTCTCTCTCTCTCTCTCTCTCTCTCTCTCTCGCGAGCGCACTGTCCCGCACCCGACGGCTCCTCGATCGGTGAGGCCAGCCGCGCGACATCGCGATGCATCGCGCGAATCTTTGTCACGAACAACCGTATTTGGTTACGCGACTTTTTTACCAGGGAGGCGACGATGGCTCTACCAAACAAAATATAAATATAATTAATAAATATAAAATATAAAAAATGTTATGTGATTATATTTAGCAAATCTACTTACGATCGTTCCAATATTACGGAGTCCTCGTCGATGCGAACCGACATTTGAATACACGAGGAAACTTTTTCCTGTATGTTTCTCAGTCGGAACTGCAACAGTCGCACAGAATCCGCAAACTCTTCTACCACCCTCACCAGAGAGGTGGTGTTTATTTGCAGAAGATCGACTACACTTTTAATACCGTTTAACTTTTCCATTTTTGTCTTTCGTTTCACAACGTTTAAGAAACAACTGTTCGTGATAGAGCTGTGGATAGACTACGCCTAAGTCTAGTCTCGAGTTCTTATATATGGTAAAAAAAAGGATGTTGCGGTAAAAAAATATACTAAGAATAGCATTTTTTGCGTCGAAGAAAAATGCATCGAGGAAAAATAATGCATTTTATCAAACCGACTCATCTGCCGGAATCGTCGACGCATTTTTTTCCCACCCGAGACCCCGCCGCCGCACCTATCCGCGCCGAGAAAGCGCGACAAAGGGAGGATATCGCGGTAAAAAAAAAATGTAACAAGAACAGCGTTTTTGCGTCGAAAAAAAATACATCGAGGAAAATAATGCATTTTTATCAGGCCGACTCATCCGCCGGAATCTTCGACGTATTTTTTTCCCGCCCGTGACCCCCGCCGCCACCTATCCGCGTTATCGCTAACGAGCGTCCTTGCGTAAACGTTCGCATCTGGAGCGCTCGTCGAGATCGCGCTCAAACCGCAACGCGCCGTCATCGCAGTTCCGTCATCTCTCTCGCTCTCGACGATGTGGCTCGCGCGTGTAATCGCGTTAACCGCGTGTTTTTATCGCCTCGAGGTGTATCAATCCCACAATTACGGACGAAAATTACGCGCTCACGTTCGATTACCTGCAGAAATACGGATATCTGTCCAAAGACGTAGACGCGGTTCCGGCTCAGAGACAAAACGACGTTCTTCGCAAAGCCTTCGAGGATTTTCAGAATTACTACGATTACCCGGCGACGGAACGCCTAACAACGAAACGCTGCAATTGATGAGTAAACCGCGATGCGGTTTCCGAGATATCCTAAAGCACGGAACGAAAGCGAGCCTATCCAAATGGCCGAAGACGCACCTTGCAGCCGACGGCTGCACCCGAGCACGAAATGGTTCACGAAAAACGGCTACCAATAGTCACGGACGATCGAATCCTGGCCCAGCCGATCGTAAAGAAGCAGCGAGTCCGTAAACCACGAGAAAACCTGTGGGCAGACCAACGGATGACCGGAGGAGCGGACCAGCAGCCCGAACGAGGTGGAGGAGGCGCAGCGGCGAATCGTCCAGGCGGCGATTGGGATGCGGCGACGGTCGCGGAGCGACGATGAACCGTGCAAAAGACCTGGAAAAAAAAAAAATGTAAATAGTGCGAAAGAAAAATATAAATAGTAATAATGGACAAACTAGTGTTAAGAAATATATAAAGGACAAAAATATATATAAAGACATATATAATATTAAGTGACAAGTGCGCGCGATAGTTATAATCCCGAGTATAAACGTGCGACAAAGTAAAATTACTTTTTTTTATTTCTATCGATCCGAGCGAACGTAGGCGAACTAATCATAAGACAGAAAATGTTCAGTTCGACGAGTAAATGCAAAAAGGTCATGATCATGATGACGATTAAACGAACCTGTAACTGCCAAAAATGATATATCCTCATTTCCCAATTTCCTATACACTATATAAGATTGAGTTCGAATGCCAAGGGCGCTATTCCATATCTTGAGGGTAACGACAAGTAGAGTCACGTTCATTGATTTGCGGAAAAAGAAAGCTAAAATCAGATTACGAGCCATCAAGCTCAGATAAAAGATAACAGTTCAAAATAGAATCACTAAGAAATCATCATGGTTTCCATGGGGATACGTAGTCAGGACAATTTCGAGACGCGATCAACGTAAATGACTGATACGCAAAGTAGATTACGCGAAAATTGCAATACATAGCAAAAATTACGGTATGGATACCCATAGGCGGGGGGCAAGATGGCAATCGCGCAAATCAGGGGCAAATCCGTCAAACTTACGAAAATTGCGTGAGAGTACCGAGAAACGCCAGCAAACCGAGTTTTGCACCTCCAGAAAATTCAGGGACAAAATTGTCACTATGACAAGAAAGGGGCAAAATCGGCAGGCATCAAAAGACATAAGCGACTAGCATGGTTAGCCGAACGATCGAACCGACGATCGAATAAAGTCTTTATCATCTAGGTTGACCTACAGGGGCGATAAAAATGTTGACCTGTCCGACGGTAGACATGGCAGACGCCTCAGACTGGGAGATATAGTGACCACGCGAGGGGGTAGATCGATCGAACGAACCGACGATATCCGCGGCGGGTTAATGATAAAAAATCATAGTAGAGTCGCAAATAATACAGAGCCACCATCGGTCGGCAGATTAGGGTGCGCGAAATACGCAAAACCTGTACCATGCCGTGAGGTATGCGAATAAAGCAATATCGACCATCAATCACTAAATCATCGATATTACCGCGTTTGAGTCGTCAAAGGGATCAAAGATCCACCGTCGAACGGCGCGTCGAACGGGTAGAAAGTAAAAGGGGTCGAACCACGAAGGCGCGGTCGGACTATCCGAAGGGTCCGCAGGATAAAAAGCATAATTTCGATAAATATGCATTGTAGGTGACTTATGTAAAGATAATCGGTGATCAAACGGCCAAACGATCGGCGTCATCATGTGGAGGTGCGAACCACGTGCGAGTGGAGATAACGCGTGGCATGCGAAGTAGGATAACCAATCCATGTAACGCAGAAATGCTCATCATAAGCTATCATAGGAAAATCAAGCATGTTAACAAGCCTGAATAAACATTCAATGTTTAACGATAAATAATGGCGAGCGATACCACGATGCGATCATTGGCTACATAATGCGAGCGAGTTAATATTAATATTGTAAACGCAAAGTTCCCTTCTCGAAGAGATATCCGACAATTATTAATATGTTTAATAAATTATCTAGAAGGAAAGAGGATCTGGAAAACGGAATGCTGCGTATATAACCATGTATTTGTGAAAGTTGTTGATCTGAAAAGTGAGAATAACATGTTTACGAGCGATCAATGAGCCTTTTGTTCGCGGCAACACCTGCCTCAGCGAACAATGGACTCCGGAATGCGGAAGCTACAAACGGCCACATCTGGACGGCAGGTGTACGTAGCACCTGGATGACAGGTGTGCCATACGGAGTCTTGCCCAAGTGGGGATGCTGCTGGGAGACCAGGAGCCGGAGCGAAACCCACTGATCCAGGAATTCTCCGCTAGAGAGTCGAACAGGAAGGTCGGTAGTAATTCCTCGGTAGGAATTCTCCGCTAGAGCTTCGTAGAGTAAAGACGTCGGGAATTCATCGCTCGTAAAGTACGGCGGCTGACGTAGTAACTTCTCGTGACGATCAATACTTAGACTCTGCGTTGAACCATCCCGCGGTAGACGCGTTAAATCTATAACTTCTGAAACTTGTATTATCTGGAAATAGAATAAAATAGAGAATATTTTACTATTTGAAATAGAAATACTTAGGGTTGAAATTTATTCGAGTGCGGTTGAAACCTTACCTATACGTAACACTTACCTGATCCTGATACTTACCTGTCGGCGATCCCACATCCGTTCGGGGAGATCCAAGAAGCGTTCCAGCGAAGGTCCAGGGCGAAGTCGGCGGTGCACAGCTGCAGTCCAGAGAAGGTCCGAGGTGCTGAGTCCAGCGGTGATCCAAGATCCGACGGCAACGAGGAGACCTGAAACAGAAAAAAAGGGTTGAGAGGAATCAGCGGGGTCATCGAAAAAAAGGTGGGACAATTTCGTACTTACAATCATCGATCCTTTCTCGGTTTAGAGGGTGAAAATTCGAGTGGCGACCGCGTCGGTGACATCTTAAGACGTATGAAGGGGGGCAATAATCCTCCGTACGGTCACAACTTGACGTGGCATTTTCACTTAGCCGACGAGACCGAGCTGAGCACGGCGCGGGCCGCGTTCGACCTGTGGTCGCAGCATTCGGCATTGACGTTTGAACGCTCCGAAACGCCGAATGCCGACATTATAATATCTTGGCGACGCCTACGTCACTATAACACGAATACCAAGGTAAACGGAGCAATTTGCTCGGACAAATTCGACGGCCCCGGCAACGTGCTCGCCCACGCGTCTCTCCCGACGGACCAAGCGGGGTTCGTCTCCGAGGTGCACGTCGACGGGGACGAGCCGTGGCACATTTACGTCAATAAACATCCCGCGGATAGGTTCTCCCTGCATTACACGCTGACGCACGAGATCGGCCACTCTCTCGGATTGGTGGTGCACAACAGGCGCAAGACATCGGTGATGTTTCGCGATACAGCCGGACCAGCAGTATCCGGTGAAGCTCGACCAAAACGACATCGCCGACATTCAACGTTTGTACGGTGAAAAAAGTACGAACGAGCCGCCGCGTCGGACGCCGCCGCCGCCGCCGCCGCCATCGCCGGACCTGTGCAGCCTCGATCGCGTGAACGGGATATGATTTTGGAAAATCGAATGTACATCTCGTACAAGCGTTACGTTTGGTCGATCGATCTGGACGGTAGGACGTACAACGGACCTTTAGTCCTTTCGAATCACATGAGCTTTCTTCACGACAATTACACGCGCGTGACTGCCGCCTATCAATCCCCGTCCGGCGATCTCGTGGTGTTCGTAGATAATTGGTATACTTGGTTCAGTATCCGGAATTTAGTCTGCGGCCAGGTTGGCCGAAGACCTTGCAAGAACTCGGATTTCCCGAAAACACGTTGATCAACGGAGCGGTGAACACCCACAGAGGACGTTTCTTCGTGGTGTTCAACGGTAACGCGGTGGGCGAGATAGACGAATGCGACAAAGACAAGAGAGTCGCCAAATTTACGCCCCTCGAGGCGACGTTTCCCGGAATACCGACCGGCGTGACGTCGATCTTCCGCTACGTCGACGACAATCTGTACTTCACCACTCGGGCGCAGTTCTACAAATTCAACGAATTTACGAGGACCGTCTCGTCGGCCGGTAAATTCGATCTGCGGATGCAAAATATCGTCTGCCCTAGGGCCGAACTGTTGCAGCAGTTGCGCGATCTCCTCGATCGAATCGTACGCCTCAACGATAACTCGCTAACGTCGGCGGCGAGCGATTATTCGAACGATGACGACACCGGGGTTCGGTTCTCCGATCTCCGCATCCGCCGAAAGAAGTAGAGGACCGCGCAAATTTCCCACACCACGCCACGCGCGACATAAGTCAGATCTTTCCTACTTATACCGATGTGTCCCACCCAAGGCATCAGTGTCGCGTCGTCGGCCGAATACGACGCGTCGAAAAAAAATCAGAAACAAACGGTTACCGCGGCGCGCGGCGCGAAATGTTCTCAACGTTGGCCGATCGACCCGCGCCGAGGAGTATTTCCCCTACGGAGACGGCGGATTCGGAGGCGAACGACAACGGCAATAAAATACGAAAGATCAGTTTGATGGACGATCGTCATTATCGTCCTCATCGCCAGGAGTCGCGTCGCAGCTCTCATCCTCCCACCGACGCGCCCGTCGATCGTCATTATCGTCGTCATCGTCAGGAGTCTCGTTCCAGCTCTCGCCCTCCCACCGACCAGCCCGTCGAGGTGCCCGCGGTGCGCGTCCTGACGACGCGCTATCTGCTGACGACGACTGGCTACAAGTACATAGCCATAGGTATCACGATCAAATCACCATGATACAGCACAAACACCACGCCTTCGTACGTGGATATCGCCCTGGGAGACAAACAAGGCAGAAAGATCTTCCTGACGCTCGACATGTGGAAAGGGCTGGTCGAGCGCAAAAGCGACATATTGTCGTGCATGGAACGCGGTCTCTCCGACGGAACTCGCCCCCCCTCGCCGATGTCGATCGAAGGGATGACGCTGCGATTCGGAATGATCAACAACACGCCGATCCTACGTATGGGGCTACCCAACCTGGCTCGCGTGGTGATGGTGCTCAAAACCCTGCTCACGCTGTACGATCTCCAATTTTGCGTCGATCGCGTCGTCCGGGCGCTGAGCGCGGCGACCGAGGAGGTCGATGCGAAGTATTCGCGCTATCGGGAGATAGCCGCCCACGCGAACAAGACGGGTACCTCGGCTCAAACTGGGATACTGAAGAGCGATTTCTTCGATCCTGACAACATCGTCGACTGCGCGAGATCGCCGCGCTCTGTTTCCGATCCTAATAACAATGTTGCGTCTACAAATATATATATATTCATACGAGCGAAACAATGTAAACACGCGTGTATTATTTTTCTAAATAAAGTAAACTACGTATCTCATCTGTGCGCTCTCTCTTTCTTTTTCCCCCTTTTTCCCACATCCGTATACCTATCTCCGCGCGACCGCGCTTACCCCTGATGTCGCGGCGATCGCGTCATCCGCGACGCGGATCGAAACGACCTTCGGACTGAGAATAAAACAACGACGAAGAAAGGCGATCGAGACCCGCGAAACGAACGACCTTGAACGCATTTTTTTTCCCGGAACGTCGAGAAGAGCGACCTCGGACGAGTTCGGACAAGTTCGGGCGAGTCCGGACGCGCCCGGACGCGCGCGAGCGAAACAAAAATTAGCGCGCGATTTTCCAAAACGGTCGGTAACGGCGCGAGCGCCGCTCCGAGCGCCCCTCCTCGGAACGCCCGCGTCCCCGCCCCGAGCCCCTGTTGGCGGCCCTGCGGCGCGATATTCCTATTTACCCGCCTAGGGAATTTACTCCCAACAAGGTCCCCACAAATACCAGTAAACAGCCGTCCCCCCGCATCGCGCTTCCCCCCTCGCCTAGCAATCTTTCCCCCCGCGTAGCCCCCCCTCCAATGACCCTTAACACCGTCCCTCGACCCCCTCACCCGCCGCTTACGGCGTTCCCCCCGCGGCAGCAAGGCACCCCCCGACCCTCCTAACCGCAAGCGAGATCCCTGAGGCTCGGAGTGGCTGTTACTCTCCTGCTGAAGATTATTAGAACGAGATACGATTTATACCGCATTTAATTATCGCTATCAAGCATTTGAAAGTAACATCAATTTTGATATTAGGTAGTGTAAACGTAGCGCTCTGTATTATTCTATACGTTACGTTTTTATCAAAATTGTAATGAATTTATATTTGATTATTTAAACGCAAGGTTTATGGCTGATACGTCAGTTATCGGTTGTTGTTGGATTGAATTAACACCGGGAAGCTGGAAATTATATATATGTATATATTATTATATACGTGGCCAATATGGACACATGTTGGAACTAACTACACGATGCCAATTAAAAGTAGATATTGCTTGGGATGCTTTTGTAGCTCATGTCCCGGAAGGAGAATGGTCAAAAATAGCTCCATTCAGAATTCTCAGTTTTTTGATATCGAGTGCGCTGGACGCGAAGGTAATTATTGTATTTTTTTCTTTTCTTTTTCGTTACTGTAATACCTTTTACCGCGTGAATTTAATTATAAATATTTTCTACAGGTATCTTTCCGGAAACGAAAGATGACCCTGTGATACAAATTGCTAATATGGTTATAAGACAGAGCGAGAACCATTTTTAAGAAATATTTTTACCCTCGATACTTGCGCGCCTATCGTCGGTTCCCAGGTTCTAAGCTTTGACATAGAAAGTTTAATGTGTTGGAGGTAAGCTAATTAAAACGTAGGATAAGTATCCGGTTATATCAATTGTTTATTAATGGTATTATTTTCTTTTGCAAGAAATGGGCTGACTTTGTGCGACAATTAGATCCTGACATTTTCACGGGATATAATATAAACAATTTTGACTTCCCGTATCTGATTAATCGTACGCAACATCTCAATGTTAAGAATTTCAACTTCCTCGGTCGAATAAAAAATATAAGTCTGTGATCAAGGATCATGTGCTGCAGAGTAAACAGATGGGTCGTCGTGAGAACAAAACGATTAATTTGAAGGAAGAGTTCCGTTCGATTTATTACTGGTAAAGAAATTCATATATGAACACGATTCTTTCTGTTGTATCACAGCTTTAATAAAATATGTACTTTCTAGGTATTAGTCCGAGATTATAAACTGAGATCTTACACTCCAAACGCGGTATCATATCATTTCCTTCAAGAATAAAAAGAAGATGTCCAGCATAAGGATATTACGGGATTACAAACGGAAATGCACAGACACGTCGACGTCTCGCTATATATTGTTTGAAAGATGCCTACTTACCACTTAGATTGTTGGACAAACTAGGGTGCATTATTATCTATATGGAAATGGCAAGAGTTACGGGAGTATCCATTTCTAGGCTTATTGACTCGCGGGCAACAAAATCAAAGTTGTTTCTCAACTTCTACGTAAGGTAATAACACAATTAAAGAAAGAAGTGATTGTCTTGATATTGATGATTAATCATTTCTCTTAATGTGGTTGTAGCCGGACGGAGGATCGACATTAACCACACGCCCTCGAGATCATTAATTATCACGGTCGCCACTCGATTTTAACCTAGGCCTATCGAGAAAGATACTGATGAATGACCAACCTTTCGCTGACTTTGCTAATTCCCCTTTCTACGACTCTGTTTCAGCTCCCATCTGTCTCCGGATCGACCCGCTGGACATGTTGGACCTCTCCGCTCAAGGGACTTCCTTCGCTTCTGTGCTGGACAGCACCGCTTGGCTGGGCCTCAGCCTCTGTGCGTGTTCGTCGATGGAGGATTTCGGGCGGCCGACAGGCGATATTACGATTTAGGATAGGTAAGTCTTTGCAGGTTGTCTCAGATTGAATGATAGTCGTCACACGTATGTTTTCGCAACAAGAGTTAAGTTATAATTATTTCCCTTTTGTTCAGTTACGTTACATGGACTCGCGGTATAACGCCCCGTTAAGCGGGATCGTTTCTCGTTCTCGCTCGCTGTTAGCGCACGCGTTGAGATCAATTATCTATCTTACGCCGGATGCTCCTGACTACAGGAAGCCAACACTATACGCCGAGTATGTTTCTAAGTGAGACGAGTGCTCCGATGCGAGAACCGTTCGCATCGAGAGCCGAGAGACGAATTCCTCGATTCCTCGGCTCGGCTGGCCTACCTCGATCGAGTGGGGATCGCCCCACTTGTCGCGATCGCCGGACACCTGTGCCTTCAAACAGCAGCTGTGTCAATAGCCTCGTGAATGGTTCTTATTGTTTCGCGCGCAAACACCTTTTGTTCACAGCCGAACATCTGGCCAACATCTGCATTTACTCGCTACGCAGTAGCGCAAATACTTCCGCATTCCGCGCGCTTTCACTTTTCGCGCAAACATGTTTACGCTCGACGAATCGAATCTTGGAACGATCCAGAAGATTCTACATGTTTCCGCTCGCTACGATTCCCTATGCTAAGTTCTATCGCGGGTTCGTCCTCGCGGTTACGCTACGCCTCCACCTCGCGTTGCCTCCTTTGCCGCGCCGCGCTCGGAACCCATCGATAATTGATGGATCGACTACGCGGCGTTTTCGTATTACGCTCTCGCTTCGATAATCCGATTCTGCCTACGGTCGGCTATTTCGCCTTGCCCCGCTCGGATTACATCGAACCTCGCTGGATACAGTACCCGTCAATTCCGCCTCGCGTTCCCACGTCGATAATCCGCTCTTGCCTGTGGTCGGCTACTTCGCTTTACCGCGCTCGGATCGCATCGAAACTCGCTGGATACATTACCCGTCAACTCCGCCTCGCGCTGATGCGTCGATAATCTGATCCTGCCTACGGTCGGCTATTTCGCTTTACCGCGCTCGGATCGCATCGAAACTCGCTGAATGGATCATGTCGGATCCACGCGTTATGCTACTATGTCGGTGAGTCGATTTTGCCATCGGTCGGCGCTTTTGCCCTACCGTGCTCAGAACTCATCATAACTCGCTGAGCGGCATACTCGGTATTCATGCATCGCGCTCCTATGCTGCTGGGTCAATTCCGTTATCCGTCAGCTATTTCGCATTACTGCGCTTGAGACTCATCGCAAACGCGCTCAGCAGCACACGCGGCGTCTATGCATCGCGCTCCTAGTCTGCTGAGCCGGTCCCGTGGTTGGCTCGCAAGTTCGCGCTAACGCGCTCGAAACTCATCGCGACGCGCTGAGTGAAATACGCGGTGTTATGCATCGCGCTCCTAAGCAGCTGAGCCTATCCCGCAGTCGGTTTCCCAGTTCGCGTTATCGCGCTCGGTACTCATCATAACCCGCTGAGTCCAGTCCGCGGCGTTCGTGCATCATTTTTCTAAGCTACTGACCCGGTCTCGTGGTCGGTACGCCAATTCGCACTATCGCGCTCGGAACTCATCGCAACGCGCTATTGTAGCCTCGCGCTCGTTCCCCTATCTCCGCGGAATCCGTTTTTGCCGGACAGCGAACTCAACCTTTGTTCGCTGTCGCGCGATGCGTCCTCCTTCTCATGCATCCGCGTATGCGGTTAATAATCATGACAAACCTAAGAAAAGAAACTAAACAAATATGGATTGGCTGGATTGCCACTTAACCCCTTTTCCTCTATACGGCTGTAGCCAAATTAATTCCGCTTATCAGGGTTTGATGCTTATCCTAGTTTCGCTAAATAATAAACGCTCGCGTCTAATTTCTATATTGACGGAGTCATCGCGTTCCTTTTTATTTGATACATGGGTATATATATATGTAGTCTACAAGCTAAATTGTCTATGTACATTGTGCTGAGTCCTAAACCACCGCACTGGGCCGCTAAGCGCTTTGCGCTTCTTCGCTCGACGTAGCGTTGGGCGTCGCTTCGGCTCCCGACGTCCTCCGCGTCTGGTAAGCAGCCTCCTGGCCGCTCGTCCCGGGCTGTTCGCCATGCGACCGTCTGTCGGTCGATCCGGATCGTTGGCGTTCCAGCTGGACTATGGGCCGCTTCGCCGGCACCGGCCTTGGTTGCCCATATCCCTTTACCGAGGTGATACGCATCGGTCAGCGCCGCCCCGGTCCTCGGCGAGATCATGATGCCTTGGTCGCGCTCGGTGGGTCGCGGTCATCGGACGGCTGCATGGTCGGACCAGGGAAAAGGATTACTTGCTGCCAACGCATCAGGGCCACGGTACTGATGAGCAATTCGAAGGAGCGACCGTCATTGAACCTAAGCGTGGCTACTACAATGATCCAATAGCTACTTTAGATTTCAGTTCCTTGTATCCTAGCATTATCATGGCGCATAACTATGTTACACGACGTTATTAACCGTTGCTAAAAGGTAGAAACTCAATATTCAGGAAGACTAAATTACCACAACTCCCAGTAATTTATTATTTGTTAAAAGCACCGTAAGAAAAGGGATTCTTCCGGAGATTTTGGAAAACCTATTGGCGGCCAAGAAAAAAAGCAAAGGTAGAGTTAAAGCAAGAAACGGAAACCATTGAAGCAAAAAGTACTCGATGGTAGGCAATACGCTTTGAAAGTGTCGGCAAATTCCGTGTATATGGTTTCACGGGTGCGCAGATGGGAAAATTACCATGCTTGGAAATCTCTTAATCAATAAGAAACACGTTATGCTGGCCTGTATTTTACGAAACCCGATAAATATGACAAAATGGATTGCAAAGTTCTCGAAACGGTGCGCAGAGATAATTGTCCATTGGTAGTGAACATAATGAATACCTGTTGCAATATATTGCTTATCGAAAGGTACATTATTTCTCCTTCGTGCTTCATTCAAGTCGTGCGTATTGATGTTATGAATAAGCAATAAGTAATTGTAACTTAATGTTACAGAAATCCAAAGGCCGCAATGGATTATGCCAAACAGGTCATTAACGATCTTCTATGCAATCGTATCGATCTATCTCAATTAGTCATCGCGAAGGAACTGACCAAAGACAGATTACGCGGCGAAGCAAGCGCACGTTGAGCTGGCGGCGAAAATGAAGAAACGAGATGCCGGAAACGCGCCGAAACTCGGTGACCGAGTGGCGTATGTGTGTACAAGCGCAGCTAAAGCCACACGAGCATATCAGAAGGCGGAAGATCCCGTGTATGCATTGCAGAATAATATCCCAATAGACACGACCTATTATCTAGAGAACCAATTGGCGAAACCTCTTGTACGTATCTTTGAATCTATCTGTTAGGTTCTTAACTACGTACAACTTGCTTGTGCTTATTATACGTTTATTCGTATCTCTATACAACAGTTCTGATTCCCGCGCGCTCACGTCTCGCCCCTTATCGTACTGCCAACCTCTAGGCTCGGTCGCCCCCTGAGTATATTGGCGGCGCTGCGAACATCTCCCCTGGTAATAAATCTCGTAGTCCTTGTGCCAATCCAGAGGCCTGCGAGTCCGAGTGGGATACCTGCTGCTTTGTGGGTCAATTTCTTGCTGCGAGTTAATAGTAGTTTTTGGACTTTCTCAGCAATCTCAGGGGTTGACACATTCGTAGGGTCCTACTTCTATGGACACCGGGTCATTCGGTTGCGTGTTAATTCCCAGGTCAATAAGTAGTTCGGGAGCTCCACCTGGGTACTGGGATTGACGTCATAGTAGCGTGGTCGCAATTGATTTGCATAAGCCTTAAAAGTCCGTAGTCCATATCTGGATTGCGCCACGACTTCATACAGGGCCGTGCCGAACTTCTTACAATTAGTGACTTGACCCTCGGCCCAGTAGGATTTATTTCCGGAGTACATGGTTACCAGCATCAGATCGCCCGCTGCAAACTCCCGGAGTTTAGCTCCGTGTTTTGCGTTGTATTGACATTCCATTTCTTTGTTTCGGAGTATCGAGTCTCTAAGTTTAGGTCGTAACAAATCTAATTCTAGAGGTATTTTCCTACCGATAAATGCCTCTGCTGGGGACTGGTGTCCGGTGAGACTCCTGTTGGGTGTTGCACGATAGGAATATCTGCAGCGGCATTTTCCGCTCGTCCGTCCTCTGAAATCTTCTTGATCGTTCTTTTGAACGTGTCGACGAATCTCTCCGCCTGACCGTTACTATGGGGTTAATAGTATGCCGTAGTCAGGTGTTCGATGCCTCGTATTCTTAAATATGTTGCAAACTCGTCAGATACGAATCGGTCCATTGTTGGAAACAATTAAGTCTGGGTTACCAAATCTTGCGAAGTATTGAGAAAGCTACTCTATGATACTGGAGGATGATGTTGACTTCATGCGAATGATCTCCGGCCACTTAGAGTATGCGTCCACGATGACCAAGTAGTCCTCACCTGCTTTTGGTGCTGCCCAAATCGATGTGGATGCGCTGCATTGACTTTGTCACAATTGGCCAAGATGATAATAAAGTTTTAAACGGGTAATTTGGCTGCAGTGCACAGGTTGGGCAGCCTCGAACTGTGGGTCTATATCTTTGTCTAGACCCGGCCAATAAACGTAGCTACGAGCAAGGCTCTTATTCGGCTGATGCCTGGATGTGCTGAATGTAATGATTGCAGTATCTTCTTGCGATATATGCTTGGAACGACTACCTTTTCTCCTAACATTATACAGCTTTTAACAAGCGATAGGGCTCCCTGGTGTAGCCAAAAATCAATTGCAATATTCTTGATTTGTGATTTCCGCTTTGGCCATCCTTCTCGAATAAACCTTGCTATTCTCTTAGAACTGGATCTTGGGCTGTTGCTTCGGCGATTTGAGTTGCTGTTACTGGTGTCTGCGATCGCTTCTTTGCATATGTGATTAACTTCTAACTCTATCTTTGCGATGACATAATCTTCATTGTTTTTGGTATCCGTTGCAGTAACCTGGAGAGCACGTCGACGTAACCGAAGTCGTCTGTGTTAACGTGTTTTATTCGAAGTCATAGGCCATTAGACTTAAAGCCCAGCGCTGAATTCTGTTTGCGACGTGTGCCGTCCTTTGGAGTTATGCCGAATATATGCACTAGAGGCTTATGGTCTGTACGGAGTTCGAATTTCTTCCAAAGTAGTATCTGTGATGTTTTGTATAGCCCAGACGATTGCGACGCCTTCTTTTCTATTGGCTATAGTATTTTTCTGCTGGTGATAGAGCTCTGGACGCACAGGCGATGAGTCTTTCAGTGTTATCTGGCATTATGTGTGCTAAATATGCGCCGATTCCCTCGTTGGATGCATCTGCGGCTACAATTAAGGGGTAGATCTGGGTCATAATGGACGAGTTGTAACTCTGATGTTAGTAGCTGTTTGAACTTGCAAAATGCTTCTTTGCATTCTGGTGTCCAACGAAATTCTACGCTTTTTTTAGTAAAGCGTCCATTGGGGCCTCAGTTTACGCATATTCTTTATGAACTTATTGTGATAATTAATAGCTCCTAATAGTAATCTGAGCTGAGGTGGTACTGTGGTGGGTGCTTGTCATATCACGGATTGCTTTAATCTTCTCAGGATCTGGTTTGATTCTTGTGCCGTCTATTATATTTCCTAAGTATAATAGTTGATTTTTATAGAATTCGCATTTAGACAATTTTACACGAAATCCAAGATTTTGTAATCGAGATAGTACCTTCCTCATGATGTTGTCGTGTCCTTCTTGTGGTTTGTGACAAATAATAAAGTCGTCTATGAATGTATCTGCTCCTTCTATATCTCCGAAAGCTTGTTCCATGTTTTTTCTGGAAGAGTCCCGGTGCTGACTTACTCCTAGGTGCTAGGCGGTTGCATTTAAATAAACCTTTATGGGTGTTGATTGTTAATAGTTTGCGAGATTCTGGGTGTACCTCTACGTTCAGGAATGCATATGAGATGTCAATTTTTGAGATATATTTGCATTTCCGTACCTTTGCGTAAATGTCTTCTGACAGAGGTAGTGGGTGCTGACACGGCTATAGCTGTTCGTTAAGGCCTGTGCTGTAGTCTCCGCAGATTCGTATGCTGCCGTTTTTTTGCGGGTTACGACTATAGGTGCTGCCCATTCTGAAAAATCAATAGGTGTGATTATTTGGGCATCGACTAATCTTTATATCCACTTTCGATTAACCCCATGGAGGCTAAAGGTACAGACCTCTTTGGACGGAATACTGGTTTGGCATTAGGTTTCAATGTGAGTTTAGGTTGAAAAGCGGTAACACACCCAGGGGTGTCGCTAAACAGCTTGGAAAACTCTCTGATGAGCTGGTCTGCAAATGCTGCTGGATCCACTTTGATTGTCGCGCATATGGCGTTTCGAGGTGGGGAGCAGAAATGAGTTCCGTTACTCAGTGAGCTACGGTGCAGAGCGGTGCAGACGAGCGCGCTATCTCTAGGTCGGTTACCGTCCTACTTACAGCCACGGTCGATAAAAGGTTCAAATACAGAACCGCGAACGCGTAAAAATGGTCAGTCACGCTGTATTGCTCGCACGTGCATTTGATTAAAAAAAACATTTTTAATACAATTTGATACACACAATAATACGTATTACATACAATATAACAATCATAAGTGAATAATGTAATTATAATGTATTATTATGCATCTGCAACTATTATTCCACCGACTAAGTATGTGTCTACTGAAATAATATAATTACAGATAATATGATAATTATAATTACAACATAATTACCTATAATTATTCTATTGTATACGTAATGCATATGTAATTATATGAAAAATTGTTTCGCGATATTTTATAATTTTTACGATGTCGCATTATCTTCCGTATCTTATTTATAAGTAAATAAAATATTAAAATTAAAAGCTAAGTAATGTTACGGCCGATATTCCGAGCAATATTAGGGTATTAATAAAAAGCTATAATACATTTGAACTCATTTCTGCTCCCCATTGTACTTCAAATAGGCCGAGTTTTTCCATAAATCAATTCCTAACACATTCAGTTTGGGGTTAAGGAACACCTGAATTGTGCCAGTATGCAACTTATCCTTGAATTGGACCCTGGCGTCGAATTCGCCGATGAAATGCATGGCGTGGGCAGTAGCACTGCCTGCCGATATCATAAATGGTCTTAGCGGTTGCGGGTTCAGTTTTTTATACAGCTCCTGTGAAATGATGGTGACGTTGGAGCCAGAATCCAATTGAACGACCACTGGTACTTCATTGACTTGTATCTCGATGTACTTGCGCGAGGCGTCGAGTTGATTTGATGTCGCTTGACATACAACAAAGTTTGATGTGTGTTCCTGTTTTGCATTTTTTTGATTATCTTTAGCTTTTTGTCCAGGCGTGGACACAAAATCATTCTACATGCCCTATTTTACTGCATATTTCACAACTGTGATTCTTGAAAGGACATTCAGATTTATAATGGAGTTGTTCGCAACCTCAACATGGTGAGTTTTGGCTTCTTCCTTGGGTGTGAGTCCTTGGGTTGTTAGTACTCCTGACTTGTGTCCTTATTGCGGCCACCTCTGCTGTCTGCAAACATGCGGAGTTTTTTTGATAGTGAGGAATCGTTGGCCTCTGATACCAGAAGTTCTACTGAAAGTGCGTTGCTCTTCTCAGGGTCCTCTAGCAGGGTTAATAGTCGCGTGCGAATTCATTTTCAGTTTGCGGTTTTAGTCCAATTGCAAATATCAGCGATTTGAATTGATTTTGAGTTATTGAGGAGACCTGAAATTCTTCACACAAGCGATTAACCCTAGCTTCGTATGTCACGTAATCTTTTTCAGTTGATTTTTCTATGTTCAGACATTTATATCTTTTGTTGAATAAAGACTCAGCTTCCCTGAAAATGGTCTCGAGTTTTTGTACTGTTTCTACAAATGATAAAGTGTTGGGCACTCTTGGCAAAATAATGCTAGCATACTTGTCGTAAGCTTCTTGACTAAGCTTTCGTAACAGTAAACGTACCTTAGCTGCATCTTCTAGGTTACGTCCGTCCTTCGTGAATACGTCTTCATGTTTTTATATCATTTTGCAAATAAGGAAGAAGGTTCCGGTTTGAAGACGTCGATACTGCGGCTGAGCGTGTCTTGTACTACCTCTGGCGGGTTAGCTGTTTGACCCATGTCGACGTGTCTCATGGTCTCTGCGAGTGCATCGATTTGCTTTTGCATGTGCGCTTGGAGCGCATTTTGGTTAACTTGAGCTTGTGCCTGTTGTTGCGCATCTGCGCCATGAGAGATTGTTGCTGCTCGAGCAGTTTTGCAAGAAGCGCGTCTGCCATGACGTTGGTGCGTCGGTCACGATTATCCTCGTCGCCACTGTACAACTGCTTGTGCTTATTACACGTTTATTCGTATCTCTATACAACAGTTCTGATTCCCGCGCGCTCACGTCTCGCCCTTATCGTACTGCCAACCTCTAGGCTCGATCGCCCCTGAGTATATTGGCGGCGCTGCCAACACTATCCTCGGCGAGAAGGCTGAATCACTTCTCCTGAAATAAGGAGATCACACGCGCACAAGATGCATCACTGTGTCTGTCAGTGCTTACAGTACGGCAGTACTACAAGCAATAATACTCAGTAGTACTTCAAAGTATTGAAGTGGTCAGTTCTTTATCAGATTAATATTCGGAGTACTATCATGATAGTACTGCCAGTACTGTAAGAACTAATAGGCACAGTACTGACCATTCTGCAATATTCATGAGTATTAACATACTAATACTGTCAATACTACGAGTACTGATCACTCAGTACTGAGTACTGATTGCTAGTACTACTTTTTCGTAAGCTGACTGACTGACTGACTCATCAACGCTTAACCCCTGAACCTAGAAACATGAAATTTGGAAGAGTGCATTCCTCTCATGACGTAAGCACCCACTAAGAAGGGATTTTTAAAAATTCACTCCTAACGGGGTGAAAAAGGTTAAAATCTATTTACACGGATTCATTAATCTCTTAGGCCCGATGAGATATTAACAAAACAAAAAGTTTGAAAAATATAGCAGTTATTTTTGAGTATTGGAAGGCATAAACGACTAATATTACGTTTTTATTTTAAAGCAGAGAATACTTTATTTCACGAGAAAGTCGCTACTTTACCAAAACACAACATTTAAAGCAATAAATTGTTGATAAATTAAAGTCTTTTTGTTAATGCGTGAATACTTTATTTCGCGAGAAAGTCGCTGCTTCACCAAAACACAACATTCAAAGCAGTAAATTGTTGATAAATGTATATTGAATATATATGTATGTAAGTATTGGAAGGCATAAATGACTAATATATATGTCGAAATAGTTAACGCATATACTTTCCACGCGAGACGAGTTGTTCACATGGGTTCGTGGCGCGCTTTACAAGCTTGTTTATATATATATATATATATATATAAATGAATTAGACAGTGCTCGTAATTAATTAGTGTTTATTATGTGTATTAATTTTACAGCGAATACATTCTACGCATAATACGAAAAAAAGCATCAATTCTTTCGTTAAAAGTGTTTTTTTAACATATTCCGTCCTATATCATATATCTATGTAGTAGGTAAGCTATGTTAGTTCTAACTGACCCAGTGGGATCTGAGGAGGGGTGAGGGGGAGGGAGGTACCCCGCGGGTTAGGGGGAGGGGGGTACCGCGTTTTTTCGGGGCGCCGCGGGGGAGGGGGAGGGGGGTACCGCGTTTTTGGGCGTCACGGGGGGGGGTACCGGCGTTTTCGGGCGCCGCGGGGGAGGGGAGGGGAGTACCACGTTTTCGGCCCGCGCCGCGGAAGAGGGATCCGCGGGGGTGAGGGGCGATCGCGTTCGCGTTTTCGGCCGCGCCGCGGGGGAGGGGTCCGCGTTGCAACGGCCGCGTCGTTCCGCGTGACGTCACACGGCACGCTCCCGCTCGCGTTATCTCTCCTTCGCGCGCGATCTCTCGCTCCCGGCCGCCGGCCCGCGTTCGCGCGGTCCCTCTCGCGCCCTTATCCCCCCGTTTGCGCGCGTTTTTTCGTTCGCGCGGTCTCTCTCCCTCGTTCGCGCGCGGTCCCTCTCGCTCCCGTTCGCGTTCTCGTTCACGATCGCGTTTAAATAAATTTATATTATACAAAGAAAGTTCGCTACCGCAGGATTTGAACCAGAAACCCCTGGCTCTTGAGTCAGTCACCTTCAGAATACAGGCCATAGTCTCTTAATTTTATAGACAATAATATGTATACACTAAAATACTGTAGGCTATTTACACAGGCTATTTACACAGTTAAAATTTACACAAAAACACACATAGGACACAGATTACACGGTGAAATTAGATATAATGGGTCTCCACATGACGAACAAAAGAGTATATCCATGAGGATATACGGACATGTGTCATGTCTGCGAATAGCGTATAAACATCGAGAACAATCCGTGTATTCTGACAATGCATGACGCACAAAACTTCATATGTCCTGGAGTGAAATAAGAGTATATGCAGCACATTTTTGTTCAGAGGATTTAACGCATTTACTTCTGCTTGATTCACACTTTGAAAATTTCGTCCGGAATATCCTCATCAACCATTTCACTATCATAACACGAATCGTCTGACAATATTGTGTCATCATTAACTTCAATTCCTTCCTCGTCATTCACTTCCATTTCTTCAAACGTTTGCTTCAACTTCCATTCTTTCTTTTCCTTCAAACTGCAATTCTTCGAAATCCATTTTCCAGAACGTTGTATGCTTCAAAAAGCGCCAATACACACTGTGCTACTATTAAAATCACACAGTGCAGACAGTACAAACAGTCGCAACACTTGAAATTTTCGACAAGACAAACACGTCCGAACACGATCAAGCACGCCAACCGACTCTTACTTCTAGTCCTCGACTACTGAGCGTACCTTCAAATTCGTCCTTCTACATTTCACTATTGTCACATCGTTGGTTTTATCATATCTAATTTCACCATGATCTCAGCATCCATACAATTGCGCCTTCCGAAAAAATCTACAATGTGCAGTTTTGCACGTGTGCGATGAAGTCACCGCGAAGCACGTATGTTCTTGAAAACGACATCGCGCCATTGATTTTCGATGATTCGATCTGTATAATTGCTATTGAACCGCTATCAAACGTCTTTAAAAACAACTAAAACATCTTTAAAACGGCTTTTGAACAGCTTTTAAACAACTAAAACATCTATATATACTACAAACTATGTAGTAAAAGGAAAATAAAACATTTATATATACATATATAGTTTATTTAAAAAAAATCATAATTTTTTCTGGTGTCGCGACCACCAGTTAAATATTTTTAATACATTTTGTAATGCGCAATTCTTAACATGTTTTCCGCATCTTACAGTATTAGTAACGTCTAGATTATTTAAAGAATCGATATCTTCGTAATCTGCATCCAAAGTTTCAATTTTAGATTTTTCCTCGCTTTATTCTCAAGCAGATCCACCAGCCATTCTCGTTTCTGGCATCACTTGACGTACACAAGAGTCGATGTCTCGACGCCCTCTCCAAGTACGGCCGATGTAATTAGATGTTTCGCCATGCTGTACGGCATGTTTCCATCCTCCCATCGTAGTCCATGGTGATTTGCAATCAACCAGGAAGCGCATGACTTGGCGGATTTC